>NC_142013.1:115183068-115340568 GCF_049901735.1 Notechis scutatus
GGCCTCAGGGAAGCCTCCTGGGCGAAGGCAAAGCAGCACAACAGCGACTTAGATTAGCTAGAAAGCAAGAAATCCAACGATTTCCTGCTTTCTAGCTAATCTAAATCGCACGGCACAGCTGATGTCAGAACAGCTGATTGTCGGGGGGGGAAAAAGGAAAATAACAACTTACCAAAAATTAGGCGAAGGCACAATGCAGGCAAGTTGGATGGCGGCACACAGGTGAGATAAGGAGTGACTGGGCGGGGAGGGGCTAGTGGGGAGGGGAGGGGCCAGCCAGTGGCGCAATTTGCCGGTTCTCTGAACTGCACAGAATTGTAACAACCGGTTCTATAGAACTGGTCCAAACCAGTAGAATCCCAACCCTGGGTATATGGTACACTTGACAGATGGAATTCATCTCCTTAATGGCTACTACAGGTAGTCCTCAACATATGACCACAATTGAGCTCAAAGTTTCTGTTGCTAAGAGAGATATTTGCTTAGTGAGTTTTGCCCTGTTTTACGACTTTTCTTGCCACAGTTGTTAAGTGAATCACTGCAGTTGTTAAGTTAGTAACATGGTCGTTAAGTAAATCAGGTTTTCCCGTTGACTTGGCTTGTCAAAATGTCACAAAAGGAGACCACCAGACTCCAGAAAACACTGCAATTGTTGTAAATACGAGTCAGTTGCCAAACATTTGAATTTTGATCAGGTGACCCTGGGGGTTCTGCAATGGTCATAAGTGTGGGAAATGGACATAAGTCCCTTTTTCAGTGTCATTGTAACTTTGAATGGTCGTGAAATGAACTGTTGCACAGCAAGGACTACTGTGAGCCCTACAGACCAATCCTGATAATAATACACCAATAACACTAATAACACCAATAATTCACCACCAGCACCACCAATAATAATAAATAAAATAAATAAATAAAAATGATAAAATAAAATAAAAACGTTCTAGGTCCTTTGACTCGAGTTGTAGCTATCACCAGCCCCAAGGCGGTCTCAAAAGTAAATATAATAATAATAATAATAATAATAATAATAATAATAATAATAATAATAATAAAGAATTCATAGTTTAGCTTTCTGTTCACAAAAAGTTAAGCCTCTCAAGATCCATTCTGGATAGCTCAAAATACACCCAGAACCTCTCAGGGCATCAACTGCTGGGCATGGCATATTTTGAAAATATGAAGCGTCCTTTTTGTGACATAATGAAACACCAATACAATTGAATTAATATTGATCACCAGTAATTGCTGCTTGTTTCTCAGGCCTGCCTGTTCTTCGTCGGGGGAGCGACTGATGGTTTTAAAAAAAATCAGGCCTTCCCCGCACAAACAACGCTCTTTTTTATGCCTTATTATTATTGTAATAATGGGAGCCGCGGATTTGATCTCCCTTTCCACAATCCCACGCAGTTTAAATAATGACAGCGACTTTGCTCGTCCCTGTAGGCAGTTTCCTCAGTAATTAAAATCAATAGGATCTTCCACGGAAGACCTCCGTAAACTTCAGTACTGGGCAGCCAGGAAAGACAGAAATGAGGAAATTACGCAAGGCCCTCCTCACTGGCTTTGCTCTGAACACAATTTGAACATGGTGGAGAGTTCGGATCCCTCCTGGCACCAGAATTGCTCTTGGTTCTGAGCGTCTCCCCAACTATGCCCATTTGTTCTGCCCCTCCCCCAAAAGGCAGGTCAGAAATATCCTGATGACCTTGAGATGATTAGAGGGTGACTTGATAGCAGCCTTCCGATATTTGAGGGGTTGCCCCAAAGACGAGGGGGTCAAGTTATGTTCCAAAGCACCACAAGGGCAGGAGAAGAAGCAATGGATGGAAACTAATCCAGGAGAGAAACAATCTGGAATTAAAGTTTCTGTCATGTCCCTGTTGGAGTCTGAATCCGAGGAGGAAGATGAGCAGCTGACAGGGAGAGGGAGTGTGGTTCCGTTGGCTGCGGAGGAAACTGGGGAAGGGCAAAGTCCAGCTGGGCAGAGCAGGGGGGAGGTAGAACAAGGGAGAGGGAGTTCAGAGGCCCACCCTCTCTTCATCCTAGGTCACACAGGGAGGAACGGAGAAGAGAGCAACGTGGGTTTCTTGGCTTACAGGGGAGGAAAGGGCCCTGATTCCCTTCATTAGCCACACCTGGGAATGAGAGCTTAAAAGAGATGCAAGCTGAGTGCGGCAGCTGCTGGGAACAAACATCAGTTTATCTTGTGTTGACTTTGCTTATCTGTGTTCCTGGCGTGTGAGTTTTGCTGCTCCTTCATGTCTGGAATTCTTGCTCCTGCCCTGACAGACTAATTACCTCATCTTGCCTTGATTGGATTTGTAGTTACAGTTTTTGTTGACCATGTTTTGGACTTGATTCTCTGCAGCCAACCTGGGAGAGTTTTTCTCCAGCCAAAAGGTAACCAGGACGTTGGGGCAAAGTTGGAGCTAATAAAGGGACTCCTACTGATTATCTGGCTGGGTTGCCTTTGTGCCACGCCCCTTTGGGTCATTACAGAGAATCTCCATAGATACCACTATGCTACATTTGGGAAGACCTCACTTCCTGGTTTTTTTCCTAATCAATACGACTTTCTGATGATCAGATCTGACTGGGTTGCCTTTGTGCCACATCCCTTTGGATCATCATAATGTCTATGGAGATTTTCAGTTCTCCAGGTCCTGGTTGTCTCAAAGGTGCTTTTTTCAAGAGGCAACTGGACTTTCTGGTTTTACTTTGAAGACATTTCGTTCCTCATCCAAGAAGCTTCTTCACCTTTGGGACAACCTAGAAGTAAGGAGAAATTTCCTGACAGTGAGAACAATCAACCAAGGGAACAGCTTGCCACTAGAGGTTGTGGGTGCTCCAACACTGGAGGTTTTTAAGAAGAGACTGGACAGCCACTGGTCTGAAATGGTACAGGGTTTCCTTCGTGAGCAAGGGGTTGGACTAGAAGACCTCCAAGGTCCCTTCAACTCTTTTACTCTAGTTGCTAGTTTTTCTTACAGCTGTTGAATAAAGGTTTACTATTGCATTAAATGGTGTGGGTGGAAAGAATCTTTAATCATTTGTTCTGTTTAAAAAAGGCAAAGCTTAAAAAAGAACCAATGGTTCCCCTGAGCTATTTCACATTAACTGTTCTTTGAAATAAGGAGTTCATCTAACACAACTTTTGTTTAAGCAAAGAGGGGGAAATTGTTTCATTTTTTTTCCTCCCCCCTCCTCTTCTCTTCCTCTTCCTCCTCTTATTTCACATCAACTTTTAACTGTTCTTTGAAATAAGGAATTCACCCAAGACATCTTTCATTTAAGCAAAGAGGGACAAATTAGTTAGTCTCTTCTTATTTTATTTATTTATTTATTTTGCCAAATGCTTACAATATAATAGAAATAAGTATAAGAAATAGGAACTAATAATTGGGGACAATAGGAGAGGGACAGTAGGCACGATTGTGTGCTTATGCATGCTTCTTCTTCTTCTTCTTCTTCTTCTTCTTCTTCTTCTTCTTCTTCTTCTTCTTCTTCTTCTTCTTCTTCTTCTTCTTCTTCTCCTCCTCCTCCTCCTCCTCCTCCCCTCCTCCCTCCCCTCCTCCTCCCCTTTCCTCCTCCTCCTCTTCTTCTTCTTCCTCCCCTCCTTCCTCCTCCTCCTTCTCCTCTTCTTCTTCCTCCTCCCCCCTTTTCCTCCTCCTCCTCTTCTTCTTCTTCCTCCTTCCTCCTCCTCCTCCCCCTCTTTCCTCCTCCTCCTCCTCCTCTTTTTCTTCTTCCTCCCCTCCTTCCTCCTCCTCCTCCTCCTCCTCCCCTTTCCTCCTCCTCCTCCTCTCTTCTTCTTCCTCCCTCCTTCTTCCTCCTCCTCCTTCTCTTCTTCTTCTTCTTCTTCCTCCTCCTCTTCCTCCTCCTCCTCCTCCTCTTCTTCTCCTCCCCTCCTCCTCCTCCTCCTTCTCTCTTCTTCTTCTTCCTCCTCCCTTCTTCTTCTTCCTCCTCCTCCTCCTCCTCCTCCTCCTCCTCCTCCTCCTCTCTTCTTCTTCTTCTTCCTCCTCCTCTCCTCCTTCAATAAGATGGAGGCTCAGGTCAGTGGAGAATTCTCCAGTCGGCTACCATGTCTAACTGAATGAAATTGACCTATTTAAGGCCCCTTCGCAGCCACTGAATTACATGATCATAGTTCAGACATCTGTTGGGGACAGTAATTGCTTGTTTATTGGAGCAGAGAAAAGCCACACCAACAGCAACCACGCTTGCAAGACAATGAAAGCTGAAGAGAGGCGCGGAGGGCAGGCCGACTCGAGAGAGATCTTGACACACCACTGTTTGCCTGTGATAAGCCACACAGATCATTATATGCACCTATCGCCTCGCTAGGACCTAATAATCCCTTTTAGCATTCATTCGCAGGTACCCAGAAGACAGAAAGTAATACAGGTGAGACTTTTGGTCCCGCGACCTCTCTGCAAATCTTCAACGGGCTTGCTGGAATCTGGCAGATTGCAGCCTACAATTAGTTTTAAATGTCAATATCAAGGTTGCTTGAGGATGGGAAATAGAAGGAGGGCTGGTTAAAGAAACCGCTTGGACATCCCATCACTGTTCTGACCAAGGCTTCCTGAGACAGTAACAACCACACGCTGTTTCCAAAAACATTTTTTAAATTAGTTCAATGGCTGTTGAAATATATGCATTCACAGCCCGTAATGAGTCCCACACAGTTTATGACTAGTCCAACAGAAGTTCTGCCACAGTCCTTCGGGATAAGGCTGATAAGCACCCACCTTTGTCTCCCTTGAAAGGCTGCCAACGACTACATTGCCAATTAGCTGCACAAGGCCAAATGGAGCACAAAGGCAACATGGAGCTTCAGAGTTTAAACCGACCAGAACGAAAGTTGCTTCCTGCAAAGACTCCTGTCCCTTTGCTCCTCCTTTATTTCTTATGGGAGGGACAATCACCTCCAAGCCTTACTCCCGAGTCACCCCTTTTGTCTTACCTGTTCTTGCCTTCTGGCAGCTCTGTGCATGCGCGCACTGGGAACAGGCTCTCCTTGTTCTTCTGCCTCACTGATGTCAGATTCTGGAGGCTCCGGAATTCATATATAGCTCTCATATGGCCCTGGCCTCATCTCTGTGTCGGATGCAGATCCCTCGTCCGAGCCCTCCCCAGACTCTAGGACCGGCCCCTGTTCCTCCCCTCTGTCCAACTCTGCTGCCATCTCCACCGGCTGCCGGAGGACCACAACAATCACTTCAAGGGAGAGAGGAAACGGCTTTGCCAAATGGGGCGGTCAAGACTACATCAGCTTCTTAATTTGACAAGAATAACATGTGCCCATACACAGTTGTTTGTGGTGCTAATGCTTATTTTAAAAGCTCAGTGTAGTTTGAGGTCAAATCTCTGGAGGGGCCCTTCTTCTGAGAGAAGACTTCCTGTGCCCTAGGCGGGATTTGAGGGGTCCCTGGTGCTCTCTGAGCTGGGTGGTTTTCTTGCAGACATTTCATTACTCCCAACTAGGTAACATCCACCACTGTTAGCACTGTCCTAGCACTGATGATGTTCCCTAGTTGGGTCATGAAACATCTGCAAGAAAACCACTGTTCAACCCTGAGCTACAAATGTTCAACCCTGAGCTACAAATATTTTCCTTTATTGGAAGGATTAGCTGTCTTTTGTTACCTAATTCTTTGCCCTGGAATTTTAAAATGAAAAATTGGTTTCTCCTTAGCAAGTTTTAACGTCCAAATCATGTCTTCTGTTTGTACTGTACAGCGGTGCGACCCATCAGTTATTCAAGCTTTTATTTGCCAGCAACTCTTAATCAACTAGAATAACTTTATTGTCACTTTAAATGTACGCAAATCAGCATACATTAATTATCATTGCATGCAGCTCTCAAAGGGTCACAACCTCCAATATACACTACATGAACATGACAATAAGATAAATAAATAAAAAAACTATGCATATACCCACATATCCACAATTACACAAGCAGCATTTGGACATGGGTTGAGTGCTCTTCCAAACAAGGGCTAAACCCACAATCCAAGGAGCCTGCATAAAGACTGACTGGCAGGAGAGGTTCTTCTTTCTCTCTCTCTCTCTCTGCACTTTCACCACGTACTCTGGGTGAATAACAACGTCAGAAGGGACCTTGGAGGTCTTCTAGTCCAGGAAGGGAACCCTTACACCATTGCAGGCAACAGGCTGTCCGGTGTCTCTTCTGAAAAGCCTCCAGTGATGGAGCATCCACAGCTTATGGCAGAATGGGACAACTTGCTGCTGTCAACTTGCCATGGCCAACTCACCATGGCCAATTCTGTCAGAGTCTATTCATGAACTGGAGTAGACCATGGTAACAAAGTCAACCAATGAATAGGCATAGTAACTAAGTCAGCCAATGAGGACTGTTTGGAAACTGAAACAAGAAGCAGCCTAGGGGTGGCTCTATATTGAGCTCTGCAGCTCTGCAGCTATGTTGAGCTCTGAGTCTGTCTATTGGAAATGAAACTGCTTCTTTCCTCGGCTGTGTGTCTTGCTTGCCTGCTGAACTAAAGTGAAACTGATGTCTGTTTCTGTTTGAGTTTGCTCCATGTTGGAGAAATCTACAACTGGTATTGTAAAATTTACTTTATGTGTTTATAAAGAAGTTAAATGAAGCCTCAGCCATCTGTGTTTACTTTTCTAGCACTGAATTTACACTGCAATATTCTGAACAAATTGGCCATGGCCAACTCATCACGGCCAACTTGCTGTGGGACAATTCAATTTAATTATTTAAGAATTATCTTAATTTTTGTCACTCACATTTCATTTTGTCTCTCCTTTGGCACCCTTTTCTTAATGATTCTATTCCACCATTTCTTCTATTTTAATGCAACTCTTGTCCTGCGGTAAGTTGACTGTAGTGAGTTGGCCACGGTGAGTTGTCGTAGACCTGCTTCTGGAGGGAAGTTGTTCTACTGGCTAATTGTTCTCACTGTCAGGAAATTCGTTCTTAGTTCCAGGTTGCTTCTCTCCTCGATTAGTTTCCACCCATTGCTTCTTGCTCTACTTTCAGCTTTGGAGAATAGCTTTGTGGCAGCCCCTCAAATGTTGGAAGACTGCTATCCTGTCTCCCCTGGTCCTTCTCTTCCCTAGACTAGCCAGGCCCAGTTCCTGCAACCGTCCATCGTATGTTTGAGCCTCCAGCATTATCCTGGTTGCTCTTCTCTGCACTTTTTCTAGAGTCTCGACATCTCTTCTATAGTGTGGGGACCAAAACTGGATGCAGGACTCTAGGTGTGGCCTTACTAAGGCTTTACAGAGTGGTATTAGTAGCTCATTTGATCTCGATTGTATCCCTTCTGTTAATACAATTTAGGATTGAAAAGAAGGGACTTAGGGAGTGGCTCCTTCAGACACAACTGGAATCAATCTTGAAGAAGGAAGAGAACCTGGGATAAGGGATGCCCATTATCAACCCCTGGAGGCAGTTCAGAAGGACACAACTAGACTAGACAACATACCCAATTCTTGCAACCATTTTAGCCTCCACTCTACACACTTTGACTTAGATGTGGGGAAACCTCTAAAAGCAATTCCCGCTAGTGCTTAGTATTTTTTTTTTTAAAACCCAGTCGATTGTTGAATGCACGAACCCAGAACACACAAGAACTCGCTGAATGTCATCCTTCAGGCCAAGCCAGTTTCTCCAGACCGAAAATTATTTTATACCTCAGTAGCTTCAGATCCACCGGCCGAGCTCCGTTGTTCCTCTGTGTTTTGTTTTTAAGGGAAGGCAGCGTGCAGTGCTGAAGCCGAGCCAAGAGCAAGGGGTTCAAGGCGAGATATAAAAAATAGGAAACTGTGTGTTTAGAAATAAGGGAAGATAACAGGTCCCTTCCTAACACATCACCTGGAGTGTCAGGAATGTAGATGGAGGAAGTTAAAGGCAGGAGGCTCTGTCTAATGTGGGCTCATTTGTCAAAGCCGCCGGTTTTCGTCAGGCCAGGAAGCAAACTTCACTTTTCATATAAATGATTATGAATATAGTGCCGAGTTCAGAGGTCCAGTTACTCAGACAGCCCAGGTGACACAGTCCACATAACAGGTGAAGGATAGTTTCTTTCCCTGAAGAGACCCTATAAATCAAGCTGAGAATGTTGACATCATGAAATTCGTGTTAGAAAGAGTAATTGCCTGCAAAATATATATATATATATATATATATATATATATAATATATATATATATATATATATATATATATATATATATATATATATATATATATATATATATATATATATATATATGAAACCCTGGACGCTTCTCCCAGGTTTTCCCATTGCTTTTTTTTGCTTTGGATATAAAAAAGAAAGAAGAATATTAATCTGTTTTTAACCGATAGGCTGGTGGCAGACTAATTGTGGAGTCCACCAGCTTTATACATCGGACAAATAAATAAATAAAAAGATTAGAAATTGAGGAACAAACATTTCCCCCCCTAAAGAAACGAGTCAAGAAGAAACAGGACAAGATGGTAGTATGATCATAGTGAACTGTGCTCACTGGATGCAACTGGTGAGAAAGATACTAACCAGTCAGTAGTAGGAGTGGCTTGGTGGGCATGGCATGGCTTGGTGGGCGTGGCATGGCTTGGTGGGTGTGGCAGGGGAAGGTTACTGCAAAATCCCCCTCCCCACCCCACTGACCTGCTTTCCAGCTCCGTTCTCCTGTGCAGGGCAACCAAGGGAGACCCAGCCGATCAGCTAGGACTCAATGGGAGGCAGAGAATAGATGGAGTTGGCAGAAGTGGGATTGGCCGGTTCTCCAAACTACTCAAAATTTCCGCTACCGGTTCTCCAGATCCAGTCAGAACCTGCTGAATTCGCCACCTCTGTAACCAGTCTCCAAAATGTGTTGTTAGGCAGAGATGGGAAGTGAAGGCTGATACTTAGCAACTAAATAGCCCAACTCACAAGCAGAACATAGAAACCGAGAGATTGGACAACCATTTGTCTGAAATGGAAGAGGGTTTCCTGTCTAAGCAGGAGGTTGGACTAGACGACCTCCAAGGTCCCTTCCAATTCTGTTATTCTGTTCTGTTCTACTCTACTCTACTCTACTCTACTCTACTCTACTCTACTCTACTCTACTCTACTCTACTCTACTCTACTCTATTGTATTCTATTCTATATTCTACTCTACATTCTAGTCTACTCTACTCTACTCTATTCTACTCTACTCTATTCTTTATTCTACTCTACTGTACATTCGATTCGATTCTACTCTACTCTACTCTACTCTACTCTATAAAAAGCTGATTGCAGAAAAAGACCTTCAAGGAAACAATCAGAGTGCACAAAGGACCCCTCATTTCAACCCTGAGCCACAAATATTCCCTTTTATCAGCACTAGGTCTAGTCTTATGAAAAGAAAGACTGGGGTAGTGGGGACACAATTGCATTGTTCCAATATTTGATGGGCTCCTACAAAGACAAGAGGGTCAAACCATTTTCCAAAACACCAAAAGGCAAGAGGAGAAACAATTGATGGAAACTAACCAAGGAGAGAAACAACCTAGAACCAAACTAACTAAAGAGAGAAACAAGCTAGAACTAGGGAGAAGTTTCCTAATGGTGAGAGCAATTAACCAGTGGAACCGCTTGCCTCCAGAAGTTGTGGCTGCTCCATCACTGGAGGCTTTCGAAAGGAGACTGGACAACCATATGCCTGAAATGATATAGGGACTCCAGCTCGAGCAAGGGGTTGGACTAGAAGACCTTGGAGGTCCCTGCCAAGTCTACTAGTCTATTTTCTATGTTTTCAAGATTGGGCAACCATTTGTGCAGAACGGTATAAGGACTTATATCTCATGCTAGGGACTGGATTGAGAAGGCCTCGAGGGCCTAGGATTCCATGAACCTTTTCATCCCTTGTATGTTTTGTAAACATAGGCAGACATTCAGCTGACATTCTCCGACGATTGCCGTCCACTCACCTTGGCTGCTGTTGTGCAACTATCGGCAATTTATCTCCGTCTCGCCTCTCTTAAAACACTTTTATCAAAATTGGTGGTCAAACAGCGCTGAACCACGGAGGCCTCAATCTTAAATGCCGCATGGTGCAGGTTTTAATTTGGGGGAAGATTAATGCGCTCTCCAGAGTCAACGCTGCAGCTTTTGGTTATCTGCCTTGATGGGTGTCAGCTAATTTCTTGCAGTCAGATGGAGGAGGGGTCTCCGCACATTGATGCCTCCAAAGTCAACTAATGGGTGAGGGGAATGGAGCCATTCTCCCAAATTCCCCTTAAATGGGAAAACGTTTCTCTGCCTTTTTTTTCCCCTCTCCTCCCGCTGAACTACGGAGTCAATTCCACTCAAGCTGATTCGTGGAGATATAGGCGAAATATTTCATTCAAAGGAGCGGTAAATATGTCAAAACATATTTTATCAAGGGTGCTTGGAAGATTGAAGATAAGCAAGGACCCTGGAACCAATACAGGCCACCTTCAGGGACCTCGTAATTGCCAGGGGAGAAGGAAATGGGGGCTTGGAGGGAGAGGCTGCCTTTAGAGTTGGGTTTCTCTTTCTCCCTGGCAAGTGGGGACCCGCCCCAAAATAAGGTGGCAGAGTAATAATGACCTCAAGAGTTGGTTGAGTAAAAAATAACACTGGAAAAAACTAGAGAAAGAACTGGTTTAAAATTTGCAGAGGAAGGTTTGATAGCTATCTATCTATCATCTATCATCTATCTATCCATCCATCCATCCATTCATCCATCCATCCATCCATCCATCCATCTATCTACCTATCTATCATCTCCTTCTCCCTCTCTCTCACATCTATCTATATCATCATCTCTATCTATCTATCATCTATCATCTATCTATCATTTGTCTATCATCTATCTCTAGCTATCACTAATCTCCCTCTCTCTTTATTTCTCTATCTAATCTCTCTCTTTATCTCTATCTTCTATCTATCTATCTATCTATCTATCTATCTATCTATCTATCTATCTATCTATCTATCATCTATCTATCTATCTATCTATCTATCTATCTATCTATCATCATCATCTCCCTCTCCCTCTCATCTATCTAATGTATCATTTCTCTATCATCCTTCTATCAAACAATCATATCTATATCAGTGGTCTTCAAACTTGACAGCTTTAAGACTAGTGGACTTCAACACCCAGAATTCCTCTTCCATAATGCAGCCATTACATTTGTGTCTTCTAACTATCTGAAGCTGAGTTTGCAACTTTTTTTAAAAAAAGTCATTTAACTAACTCTTTATATAAAAGCGTCTGGTTTTTATCCTAGAAGGTGGAACATAATTGGGATCTTCAGAATCAACTTCTTTCTGAGCCCCAAATCCTTATACTTATAGACTAAATTCAGTAGCTTGGTAGAAATATTCAGGTGATGGTACAATTAATTTCAATTTACCAGGCTATATTGTTAGTCACACAGCCATGAGTAAAATTAAATTGGTTATCACAATTAGAAAATTGCAACCTCATTGTGCAACAAATAGCCACCGATAAAAGTCTAGGAACATTAAATACCCTCTTCATAGTTTATGATCTTTGATGCCTTAATCTAGTTTTCATTTTGGGTTTTTTACTCAAATGTCTACTTCTTTATATCTAACTACTACTACTACTTTTTCTTCTTCTTTATTTATTTATTTTTATTTATTTATTTTGTCAAGCGGTTATAAGATTACAGGGTTAAGTATAGACATAGTTATGAGTACATGAAATGGATACCAATAAGAAAAAAAAAACAATAGAACATGGACGGTAGGCACGTTGGTGCGCTTATGCACGCCCCCTACAGACCTCTTAGGAAAGGGGTGAGGTCAATAGTAGACAGTCTAAGGTTAAAGTTTTTGGGGTTTGGGGAAGAAACCACAGAGTCAGGTAGAGTAATCCAGACATTGACCAATCTGTGGCTGAAGTCGTATTTCCTGCCATCAAGTTTGGTGCGATTAACCTTGAGTTTGTATCTATTATTTGCTCTTGTATTGTTATGGTTGAAGCTGAAGTATTCATTGACAGGTAGGACATTGCAATGTATGATTTTATATACTATACTTAGATCGGACCGAAGGCGGCATAGTTCTCCTCCTCCTCCTCCTCCTCCTCCTCCTCCTCCTCCTCCTCCTCCTCCTCCTCCTCCTCCTCCTCCTCCTCCTCCTCCTCTTCTTCTTCTTCTTCTTCTTCCTCCTCCTCCTCCTCCTCCTCCTCCTCCTCCTCCTCCTCCTCCTCCTCCTCCTCCTCCTCCTCTTCTTCTTCTTCTTCTTCTTCTTCTTCTTCTTCTTCTTCTTCTTCTTCTTCTTCTTCTTCTTCTTCCTCTTCTTCCTCCTCTCCTCCTCCTCCTCCTCCTCCTCCTCCTCCTCCTCCTCCTCCTCCTCCTCCTCCTCCTCCTCCTCCTCCTCTTCTTCTTCTTCTTCTTCTTCTTCTTCTTCTTCTTCTTCTTCTTCTTCTTCTTCTTCTTCTTCTTCTTCTTCTTCTTCTTCTTCTTAAGTATAAACATGAGTAAGAATACAGGAACTAGGTAGGAATAAATGGGGACATTAGGACAGGGACGGTAGGCACGACGGTGCGCTTATGCACACCCCTTACAGACCTCTTAGGAATCGGTATTCTCTCCCTTCCTTTCCTTCCTTCCTCATGCTCTCTCTCTTTTTTCTCTCCTCCCTCCCTTTTTTCTCCTTCCTTCTTTCCTTCCTTCCCCTTCCCTGTTCTCCTTCCTTCCCCATTCCTTCCTTCCTTCCTTCCTTCCTTCCTTCCTTCCTTCCTTCCTTCCTTCCTTCCTTCCACTCTTTCTCTTTTCTCTCCTCCCTCCCTTCTTTTCTCTCCTTCCTTCCCTGTTCTCCTTCCTTCTCTCTTCCTTCCTTCTTTCCTTCCTTCCTTATTTTATTTTTTTATTTTATTTGTTTATTTATTTGGTTTGTCAATCACTTACAAGATGATAGGTATAAGTATAAACATGAGTAAGAATACAGGAAATAGGTACGAATAAATGGGGACAATAGGACAGGGACGGGAGGCACGATGGTGCACTTATGCCCTCCCCTGACAGACCTCTTAGGATTGGGGTGAGGTCAATAGGGGATAGTTTGAGGTTAAAGGAGTGAGGGGGTTAGAGCCACCTGGTATAAACATTGCATGTTTATACCAGGTGGCTCCATACCTACACACGGCTTCCATGCGGTGGGAGAACTACATCCAAGATGGCGCCTTCAAGCGGAGCCTGTCACTTCCGGGCCTTCTTCTAAAGAAGAATCCAAATCAGGGCGTATTTTCAAGTGGAAAAGGAAATGGGTTTGAGTCCTAGAATTGAGTTCTGGAATAAGCATTTCCTTGAATGTTTTCCAGTAAAATGCCTTCCCATCCACCCTGGGCCTCCTCCCCTGCCCGACACACACAACTATTTAATTTTTCCCTGGCATAAAATAATAGACTGCTGTGTATCTATTACAGATGTAAAGAGATTTAGCCTGCCACAGGTTTCAGAAAGCACATTCAGAGCTGTAACAAAGCTCGGCATAATAGGGATTTCTTGCTATTATCCATTCAGCAAGTGTAATAAATGACTCGGCCGCAGCCTGCCATATACCACAGGCCCAGATAACAGTTGAAAGGAGAAAATTAAATTTTGCTTTTGTTGAAACATTATGATTTATGTATTTGTAATATAGACTGCGGTGGGCAATTGGAAAAAAAGAAAAAGAAAAAGGAAGGGAAAAAAAAGGAGAGAGAGAGATTGCTGAAAATTCTTCATGGTTTAGTGGATTGTACCAGCGGCTGCTTGAAATGTGTGAATGCAGCTTGTCTGTGTTCTTTAATAGTAATAAGATCGCACGCGTTTCCATTAACCTCTTCATTTATGTAGATTTTTTTTAAAAAGGTTTGTACAGGAAGGTGCTGGGGAGATGTGCCATTGATTTAAACCTCTGAAGAACAACACTGCTGGGGCTTATGGACTTGTGGGGGGAAGAGGCATCTACGCAAGAGGGATGGAGGACAGAAACGGCCATCCATAACTCTGAGTATTTTCTTAAGCCATCATTTTCTTTAAATGGGGTGTTTCCCTCTGTGCTGCTTCTTTAAACTCGGCCTGCGAGATATTCTTACATCCTCGGAGTTTTCACTTTCCGATCTATCGAATGACGGTTGAGCGTGACACAGAAGCTCATGATTTGGGTGGACCAAACTATCAGACTTATTGGAGGAGGATGGCAATGGAAAAAAGGAACTGTTCACCTGTCCTTTACAATACCGGCAGTCCTCGATTTACAGCCACCCTGGAGCTCAACATTTCTGCTGTTAAGTGAGGCATTCGTTAAGTGAAGTTTCCCCCATTCTACAACCTTCCTTGCCACCGTTGTTAAGTCAATCCCTGCAGATGATAAGTTGGTAGCCCCATTGTTAAGTCAATCTGGCTTCCTCATTGACTTTAGAATAGAATAGAATAGAATAGAATAGAATAGAATAGAATAGAATGGAATGGAATAGAATAGAATAGAATAGAATAGAATGGAATGGAATGGAATGGAATAGAATATTGGAATGAAGAATAGAATAGAATGGAATGGAATGGAATGGAAGAATAGAATAGAATAGAATAGAATAGAATAGAATAGAATAGAATATTGGAATGTAGAATAGAATAGAATGGAATGGAATGGAATATTGGAATAGAATAGAATAGAATAGAATAGAATAGAATAGAATAGAATAGAATAGAATAGAATAGCAGAGTTGGAAGGGACCTTGGAGGTCTTCTAGTCCAACCCCCTGCCTAGGCAGGAAACCCTACACCACTTCAGACAAATGGTTATCCAGCGTTGGAGCATTCACAACTTCTGGAGGCAAGTTGTTCCCATTGATTAATTGTTCTCACTGTCAGGAAGTTTCTCCTAAGTTCTAGGTTGCTTCTCTCCTTGATTAGCTTCCATCCTTTGCTGCTTCTTGTCCTGCCTTCTGGTGTTTTGGAGAATAGCTTGACTCCCTCTTCTTTGGGGCAGCCCCTGAGATATTGGAAAATCATTATCATGTCTCCCCAGTCCTTCTTTTCATCAAACTACACATATCCAATTCCAGCAACTGTTCTTTATACGTTTTAGCCTCCAGTCCCCTAATCCTCTTTGTTTCCCTTATCTGCACTCTTTCTAGAGCAGGGGTGTCAAACTCAAATTCATCGGGGGCCGCATCAGCAGTTTGGTCCCCATCAAAGGGCCGGTTGTATCTGTAGGTCTATGTGTCCACTCTTTATTATCATAAATTAATGTCACTGCATTCAATTATTACTGTTTTTTGTAATAATGTAAGTAATAACTAGCTCTGAAAGCAGAAACATAGTCAGAATAATGACAAGTAGATATTCAAATGTACAATTATTATACAATGTATTGAAAAATGTTTTTTGGTAACAAACATTAATTTTTTAAAAAAAAAATTATAGTGCCCAGCCATGTGCCCCCTTTTATAGTGCCCAGCCATGTGCCCCCTTTTAAAGTGCCCAGCCATCTGCCCCCTCCATTTACTTTACTTACCTTTTACTTCTTTCTTTCTTTTACTTCTTTCTTCTTGCTCCTCTCCGCGGCGTCCGCGCTCCTCTGATCCCTGGAGATGTCGGGCGGACGTCACGTGATGACGTCACGTCCGACACCCAGGGAGCAGTGCGGGGCAGGAAGAAGTCGGGCCAGGTCCCGGAAGGTAAGTAATTTTTTTTTTTTTTAACTTGAGCCATTTTTAAAATGAATTTACTCCGTGCAGGCACGGAGTAAATTCATTGGAAAAAAAAAGGGGGAGGCTGCAAGGCTGGCGGCGGCACCGCGGGCCATCAGACGAGGTCTGGCGGGCCGGATTTGGCCCGCGGGCCTTGTGTTTGACACCCCTGTTCTAGAGCCTCAACATCTTTTCTACATCGTGGCAACCAAAACTGAATGCTGTATTCCAGGTGTGGCCTTACCAAGGCCTTATAAAGTGGTAATTAACACTTCACATGATCTTGATTCTCTCCCTCTGTTGATGCAGCCTTCAACTGTGTTGGCTTCTTTGGCAGCTGCTGCACACGGCTGGCTCCTATTTAAATGGTTCTCCACTAGGATTCCCTCTCACAGCTACTACTATTGAGCGAGGTACCACATATACTGTACCTGTGCATTTTATTTTTCTTACCTAAACGTAGAACCTGACTTTTTTCACCATCGAATTTCATTTTGTTAGAGAGCGCCCAGTGTTCAAGTCTGTCAAGATTACAAAATTATATTTAGCTTGCTGACGGATGGACTGATCGATCAAATTGTATAATGGACAACTGCATACAATCAGTCCATTGGTCAGCAGTTTTGCATGTACCCCATGGACTGTCTTCTACTCTATTCCAATATATCCTTTGTTTCTATTCAGTTTTCCTAAAATATACTATTTGAAAGCACAATGCCCCCAAATTCATGCTAATATTTTTTTTTACAAATGTCTGTTACGGAATGACAGACTGCGGTGTTGTTCCTGGTAGCTGCTCTGAGAGATACAGCAGTCAGTTTTAGTGATTTTTAACATTTCAAGGTCAAAGAAATCTATAATGGATTTTTAAAATCCCCAACACTTAACCAAATTCGGATGTTTTCTTAGCATTTGGCAGTGCAGGAACCACTGAGGAAAAAAAAAAATGGCATTGTCAGAAATGGGCTGACGAATTAGAGAAACACAAATGCAGAGCTCCATTAAAATGTTTGCTTATCTGGAAAAAAAATACTATTGTGTTGTTGTTTTTTAAAAGATAAACTACTTAAGGATCTAGGAATAACCTGAGTCAAAGGGAACATAACAATGTTCAGCTGAGTGCTACAGAATAAGTCAGGGATCCCCAAACTTGGCAACTTTACGACTTGCATAGCTGGCTGGAGAATTCTGGGAGTTGAAGTCCACAAATCCTAAAGTTGCCAAGTGTGGAGACCTCTGGAATAAGTCACCTGTGGTGTCAGTATAATTTATAGCGAAGGAGAAATATTCAGGTTTTCCTGCTTTATTTTTCAATGGTCGTCGTATCCTTGCAGGAGGGTCCTTTGGTGTTTTGGGAGCACAAAGAGGTGGGGTTGTGAGCATCCATTGTGAGTCCAACCCGAGGTCGATCTTGAAGGGAAACCAAACCTCTCCAGTTGGACAGAACTTATCCTATCATTTCTTCAAGGTCTCTGGAGATTGTCACTCATCCAGGTTGTAGGTGTCCCAAAGGTGCTTTTTTTTTTTCCAGGAGGCAAGTGGACTTTCTGGTTTTACTTTGAAGACGTTCCGCTTCTCATCCCAGGAGCTTCTTCAGCTTCGTCTCTTCCAGTTGCCAGGAGTTGGAAGAACTCATGGGGGGCGGGGGGGCAACCATCCCACTGATAATGAACCTCGGAGGAGAAGCTCATCTCGTAATCAGTTATTCTTCCCCAGCGATATTTTTTTGCCAAGCAATATTCCATCTCCTTATCGACCCTGCTTGGCCCCGAATGCATGCAGGCCCTCCTGCTTGCATTTAATACTGAAACATCTGTAAATACTGTAAATCCTATGATCTATTGGACTCATGAAAAAGGAAGTTTATCGCTGCGGTCCAGTGTAAATCTGAGGCTAACCTCAGTGTGTGGCCAATTTATTCCTGTAACCGGTTTACTTCTTTATCAGGTGTTTGGGGAAGATTCCGACATAAGTAGAACTGAGACGTAATTTGCTTCAGGGCAGATTTATGCCTTTCATAGGGTTATTATTTTAACACTCTGATAATCACTAGGAGTATGTTTTGCCATTTGATATTAGAAGTGTGCGAGAGCATGGGGTGAGCGGGTGTTTATTTGTTTGTGGGAAAGCTTCATTTCCTTATCAGCTATTTATTTTAAAGAGTTTTATTACATATGCAGAGTGTGTCAGGGCCTGGTCTGAAGTAATTTTATTAAGAGATTTATCCTGCGTCAAAGGTTCACTTAGCTGGGTTTGTAGTAATGCAATCTCTCCGCAAGCTGATTTTTTTTCTATATATATATATTTTTTCCTCCTGGTGATAAACAATGCCTTTTGTAAGGGGGTGTGGGGAAACTGGCCTCCTCCTCCTTCACTGGACATAGGAGACCATCCACCATTTTGTTCTCCAACAAACGTATTTTGGGAAATGGAAGTATGCTCAGTATACCCCAAAGATCCTTTCTTCAAAGAGGCAACTGGACTTTCTTGTTTTTTTTCTTTTGAAGACATTTTGCTTCTCATCCCAGAATCTTCTTCAGCTCTGACTGGATGATGGTGGGGAATGGAAGGATTGGTACTCCTTGCAGACAGCTGGACTTCTGCATTTTTTTAGCAAATCGCTAAGGCGACCTGGAGGTTTGTCTGTGTCCTCAGGGTCACATGAGTGATGCAAATGGTTCCTGTAGTCTGCAATTTTTTCCCTCTCAAAGTCCATTCCTTATTTCCACCCCATTCCAAGGGGTGTTCATCCCAAATTGCATAGCTCAAAGTCTGTAGATATTCTCCGTCCTCCAGGTCCTGGTTGTCCCAAAGGTGCTTTTTCAGGAGGCAAATGGACTTTCTTGTTTTTCTTTGAAGACAGTTGAAAAGTGAAACATCTTCAAAAGAAAAAAACAAGAAAGTCCAGTTGCCTCTTAATAAAGCATGTTTGGGACAACCATCCCCTGGATGACTGAGAATTTCTACATGCTCAGTGTATTTTTATGAGATAACAGACAAAAGGGGACAGAAATCTCTTGGAGAAGCTGTCAAGAAGAGGCTTAAATCCCAGGAAGTCAGATCAATGAATGGCTGGTGGAGAGGCAACTGATGGACAACAAGTAGATATCAAAAATGACAATCAGCTTCTGACCTTGAATGCACACCTTGCTCTTCTTGGTTGCTAGGCAGATTAGAAGATGCTCTCAGGTGAGCAATAGAAGTTACAATGTGGCAGTATATAAGAAATTATGAGCTGGGGTAGTTGTAACAAGTCAGTCAATGGGAACTGTTTGGTGACTAAGAAACAGCACCTGTTGTGAGCCATGTCAGATAGCTCGGAGCCTGGGTGTAGCTTAAGGTAACTGGTCTGCATAAATATAGGGCTTCTGTGAGTCTGAGTTCTGGTGGTTGAAAGAGCTGCATGGGTATTGTATACATGCGTCATGTTTTATATTATTGTATATAAATGAATCCTGCTGATTTATTTACTTGTGTGCTGGTTGGATTGCTTCAAACTCTAACACAATGGCACTGAAAAAATGACTTACAGCTGTTTTTCACACTTATGACCATTGCAGCATCCCCATGGCCACATGATCAAAATTCAAATGCTTGCTAAAAGGCAAAAGATTTTAACGACCACGTGACTAACCTCACGACTGCAGTGATTGGTTAGAGTTTCTTCAAGTCCAGAATGCATACCTGGATGATTGATTCAGCAGGATTCATTAACATCTTTATATACATAATAACACGTGAGTAAAATGTACAACACCAGTAGTAGATTCTTCCAGTGTGACACAAGCAAAAACCCAAGCAAGCAGCTTCAATTCTCAGAGCAGATTTCATTTTCAGTTCTCAGCACTGCACTTTGGGCTGCAAGGCCACACCCAGCCTCCTTCGGTTTCAGTTTCTTTTTTTTCTTTCTTAATTAAAAAAATCTTTATTAGTCATATTTTCACAATGAAAAACATATTTCCACTCACATTGACATATTCCTAAGTATATAAGTCATTACTAAATATTGTTACAATTATTTTTACATTCAGTTTGAAGCACATATTCATATGTTTACAAAATCATTTACATAGTTATACATAGTATTATTTCATCTTACCATAACCTTTCTTTCATTTATCTACTTTACGTCTACCTTCCAACCAGTTGTACCCTAGGTTCCATATCTCATTGTATTCTCTTTCTTCCCTCTCTTTCATTTCCATTGACAGTATATCCATCTCTACGCATTCTAGAATCTTAATTTTATCAGTTTCTAATTCAGCTCTCATTGGCTGACCTTGTTACCATGTCTCTGCCAGTTCATGAACATTCTGACATGATTCCCTTAATGACTGATAACAGATAACAGACAATCAGAGTTGGAAGGGACCTTGTAGGTCATCTAGTCCAACCTCCTGCCCAAGCAGGAGACCCTACACCATTTCTGACAAATGGCAGTCCAATCTCTTCTTGAAAGTCTCAAGTGATGACGCTCCCACAACATCTGTGGGCAACTTCTGTTCCATGGGTTGATGGTTCTCACTGCGTCAAGAAAAGTTATAAAATGGGACAAAACTCATTTAACAAACATCTCGCTTAGCAATAGAAATTTTGGTGGTAAGTGATGCTAATTCCATACAAGTCTCAATGCTGAAAAGATTTCCAATATGCACCTTTTATTTAACATATTAAAAGGTGCATATTGGAAATCTTGCATGTAGATTTGCAGAATTTATTTATTTATTTATTTGATTTGTCAGTCGCTTACAAGATAATAGGTAAGTATATACAGGAAACAGGTATGAATAAATGGGGACAATAGGACAGGGATGGTAGGCACGATTGTGCACTTTTGTGAGTGTGCACAATTCTGATGGGACGCCTCCGCACAGCTTATATGGAGATAAAGTTGTTCACCCAAGATATTCTTACTGGCCAGTGTTACATTTGATGATGTATTTCTGCATTATTCAAAACTATCTATTGTTAGTATTTTAGAAGCTTTGTGCCAGATCATCATCTGTCTCTTTATCATGGTTGGAGGTTTGACAATCACATTATTACAACATTACTGTTCATTTCAAGACAGATTAAAAAAGAGCAGATTTAGGAAAAAATGAAGGGCTAACATGAAATATGTCATCCGTTGGAGTGGTGGAATGATTTCAGGGAGGCAGCACATAAATGGATTTTAATCTAAATAAATACTCAGATAATTATAGGGTAAGATGCCTTCATAAAACTGAAGGGAAGGGATTTTCTCTGCAGCATTTCACTTCCTGGAAATATGACGAGTGACTGTAAAAATATTAAGACTTTTTTTTAAAAAAATGGAATTATTTGCCATCCAGGGCATGTATATTTTTTCCAGTTAAAAAAACTTTATTTAACCACAGTGCAGCATATATCTGTGCTTCTTATCAGAAAGTAAACTGTTTTAGCCCCTTTTGGATAGGAAGAAAAATCCTTCTCTTTTAAATAATACTTTGATCTGGGGTTTGGATCCTGATTCATGTCCTTGCTCTCTGCCAAAATTCAGCCAGTGGCATGTAATACTGTGATAATATTGGATGATTAAGTGAGTTAAACTAAATATTGTTGGAGAGGAGGAGAGGAACTTGACATAATAGAATAGAGTAGAATAGAGTAGAGTAGAATAGAATAGAATAGAATAGAATAGAATAGAATAGAATAGAATAGAATAGAATAGGAGTAGAGAGTAGAGTAGAGTAGAGTAGAGTTGAATAGAGTAGAGAGTAGAGTAGAGTAGGGTAGGGTAGGGTAGAGTAGGGTAGGGTAGGGTAGAATAGGAATTAAAGAATAGAATAGAATAGAATAGAATAGAATAGAATAGAATAGAATAGAATAGAATAGAATAGAATAGAATAGAATTGTTTATTGGCCAAGTGTGATTGGACACACAAGAAATTTGTCTTTGGTGCAAATGCTCTTAGGGTACATAAAAGAAAAGATACATTCGTCAAGAGTCAAGAATCATAAGGTACAACACTTAATAATAGTCATAGGGTACAATAAGCAATAATCAAAATCATACTAGGAAACAGTCAATATAGATTGTAAGGATACAAGCGACAAAGTTACAGTCATACAGTCACGAGTGGGAGGGGATGGGCAATTAGGAGTGATGAGAAGATTAATAGTAATAGTAATGCAGACTTTGTAAATAGTTGGACAGTGTTGAATTATTTGTTTAGCAGAGTGATGGCGTTGGGGAAAAAACTGTCCTTGTGTCTAGTTGTTCTTGTTGAGCAGTGCTCTATAGTGTTGTTTTGATGATAGGAGTTGAAACAGTTTATGTCTGGGATGTGAGGGGTCTGTAGATATTTTCACAGCCCTTTTTTTTGACTCATGCAGTATACAGGTCCTCGATGGAAGGCAGGTTGGTAGCAATTGTTTTTTCTGCAGTCCTAATTCTCCTCTGAAGTCTCTGTCTGTCCTGTTGGGTTGCAGACCCAAACCAGACAGTGATAGAGGTGCAGATGACAGACTCCATCCTTCCTCTGTAGAACTGGATCAGCAGCTCCTTGGACAGTTTGAGCTTCCTGAGTTGGCGCAGAAAGTACATTCTTTGTGGTGCTTTTTTGATGACGTTTTTGATGTTAGGTGTCCATTTTAGGTCTTGTGATATAGCTGATATTACAGGCAGGGACCATGTTGGTGAGCCTTGGGCGTGGTGGAAAACCTGTGGTGGCATCAAACCTGCCTCTTTATAGGAAACTAATTAAGAAATCTGCTTTCGTTAACAGATTGTCTTTAGGAATGTAACAATATTCCTTCAGCAACTCCAGCAGTTCCAGCAAATTCCCACTCAGAATCTTTGCTTTCGAGTTAACGTGAATCTTGAGTGTCTTGATGACTCCTGGGGCACAATAAAAACCCTCGAGACTGTTTTCTCAGGCTAATCTTTGTGGGAAGCCACCACCCCGCGACCCTAGAAGAATGAAATATTTTGAATAATATTTTAAAAAATGCAGAACGTTATATTTCCCAAAGGGAAAAATGCAGAAACATGTTTTTTTAGAGGCGGAAAGCAGTCTCCACTTTCCTTAATAGCCCACAGCAGATACCAGCACTTAAGAGATAAAAAGATAGATAGCTCTATTCACAGGCAAAGCAAATACTGCATGCAGAAATCCATTCAAGACAGGATATTTTTGAAATTCCCTGCAGCAAAGTCTGAACATAGGCAGAGTGATAGGATTAGCTCTCACTCCAGATCCAAAACAGGATGAAAGCCATTAAGCCACAATAGGAATTGCATCACTCACAGAGAAGTCCAAACTTCAACCAAACCTGGGAGCTCAGACAAACACACCTAGGGTTTGTATTTCCTCTTTTGCCTATAGAGCCAGCTATACATGACCCCTACATGACCCCATGGGAGTCTGACAACAGCCAATAGAATACATGTTCTTGCACAGGAACAGGAAGCTCAGGTGGAAAGCTCAGGAAAAGGCATAAAATCCACCACTCTCAACTCCATTTTGGTCAGCTGCCCAGAACCACAAAGCCATGTGGTTCTGCTTCATCAATGAGCCATCCTTCCAACCAGCCTCCATGTTTCCAGTGTCTTTCTTCTGGCTTTCTCCTGGAACTGAACCAGAGGTGGCATATTCAGCAGGTTCTGACCAGTTCTGGAGAACCGGTAGCAGAAATTTTGAGTAGCTTGGAGAACCAGCCAATGCCCATCTGACTGGCCTCGTCAACTCCACCTCTTCTCTTCCTCCCATTGAGTCCCAGCTGATTGGCTGGGTCTTCTTTGGTTGCCCTGCACAGGAGAACAGAGCTGGAAAGCAGGCTAGTGGGGTTTTTTGAATTCCATCCCTGTACTGAACCAGATGGATATTTCTTCCCACACCTTATAGGTTGATGCTTCGTACCTATGTGATGATGAAGATGTCATCCATTCAGTCGTGTCCCATTCTTGGTGATCCCATGGGCCAGGTGGTCTCTCCACATCTTCTGAACTTGCACTGCCTCTTTGAGTGGTTCTGTGCCCTGGCTTTGAGGGTGTCCAGCCACCATCTTCTCTGCAGGCCTGGTTTCCTTTTACCGCTAACTCATCCAAACTATCATTGCTTTCTCCAGCGAATTCCCCAGCATGACACGGCCAGAGTAAGTGAGATACAGTTTTGTGATATTATCTCATACCTACCGGTATATAGGGATGAAGCCTGTAGACTCCAAAGGGTTGATCATTTTCTTCCTTCCTGGCCCCAAAACATCTAGTGATGTACTTTAGGTTTGCTGTGATATCACTCAGCCCAGAAGAGGGAGGAGGAGGAGGGGGGGAGAACCAGCAGCCCTCACCTCTCTTCACACATCATTCACCTGCTAAACAAAGAATGCAATATGCTTATCTCCTAAAACTGCAAACAGGTGCTTGGGAGCCTAAGCTTTCCTTCTGCAATGGGTTCATGCATCCATTGTTATGTTAATGGTTTCTATTCAACTTCTGATAACTCTTTTCAGGGTAAGCCGGGATAATTGCATGTAATTTAGCACACAACAATGAAACAACAACAAAGATACTTCTGAGATTATAAAGAAAGAGACACTGGCAGGAATGCAGGGTAGACATTCTGAGGCAATATAGTAATATTGACCAGTTTTGTTTTGAGGCAGGAGGGAGTGGGAGAGGGAGAGAGACACACACACAGAGAGAGAGAGAGACAGAGAGAGAGACAGAGAGAGAGAGAGAGACAGAGAGAGACAGAGACAGAGAGACAGAGACAGAGAGACAGAGAGACAGACACAGAGAGACACTGGGTAATTGAGAGAGGTTGAGAGATTGAGAAAGAAAGAGAGAGAGAAGAAAGAAAGGGAGAGAATAAAAAAAGAGAGAGGGAAATTGAATGATTGACAAACAGAGAAATTGAGTGATTGAGAGAGCGATTGAGAAAGTGAGATTGAGAAAAAGAGAGATGTGAAGAAAGAGAAGGAGAGATTAAAGAAGAGAGATTGAGTGACTGACAAACAGAGAGACTGAATCCTTGAGAGAGATTGAAAGAGAAAAATGGAGAGAGAGATGGGGAGATTAAGAGAGGGAGGGAGAGAAAGGCAGAGGGGGAGAGAGAGAGAGAGAGAAAGCGCACATAGCTGGATTAGGAAATATTATACATTTTAAGTCCTGCAACAGGTAATCAGAAGTGGTGCGCAATGGATCTTTTTGTGACAAAGGTGGTCTCATATGTGGGCTGATTCAGATGGAGACATGCACCCCCATCTCCATGTTCACCCTCATCCATGTCCTGCTGAGCGCAGTCTTCTTTCTAAGTGCCTCTTTTGATGTAGCTGGATAAGGCAGGGGCGGTCTTTACAGAGCCAGTTGAACTAGCTGCACACTCCAAAGTGTTTCCTGCAGCATCACAAGAGGTTCAGGAGGCAAACTCTAGTCCACAAGGCTCAAAATAGTTCCAAATCCCAGTCTTTAGAGCAGAAATCTCAAAGTCATGATTGATGTATCCTTTTCTGCTCCAAGGGCATTTTCCTTCCCCCTACAACAGGGGTGGGACTCTCCCGGTTCGGACCGGTTCTACAGAACTGGTTGCTACGATTCTGCGCAGTTTGGAGAACCAGCAAATCGTGCCCCTGGCTGGCCCCACCCTCTCTGCCCTCCCCTCCCCTCCCAATCAGTCCTTATCGTGCATGCCCGACATCGCTGACTGCGTTCTTCCCAGCCCAATCGCTCCTTAAGATTATTTCTTTTCTTTTCCTCCCAACAATCAGCTGTTCCAACGATAAGTTGTGCCGGGATCCCCCTCGCTGTCTTACTGCTTTGCCCAGGAGGCCTCCCTGAGGCCCAGGAGGCCAAAAAAAAACAGAGGGTAGGAGGGATGTGCTGCAACAAAAGAAGAAGAAGCCCCACCCACCCAGTCACATGGCCACGCCCACCTAGCCACGCCCACAGAACCGGTTGTTTAAAAAATTGAATCCCACCCGTGCCCTACAATTTTTTCCCTAACTGTGTTGCCAATTTTTTTAATGCTGAAAGTGTTCCCCTCTTCTCCTTGCAAAACAATTCGCTCCTCCAGCTTTTCCACTTCCTTCTTCCTCTCCTGGGTCGACTATTTGCAACCAGGTGATTTGTTTCTCCTGCTTCTTGGGCCACCCTCCTCTTCCACCCTCCTCTCCGCATTTCTCCATGTCAACCACGTTGCTCTTTGTTTTTCTACACCATCTACATCGTTTGCGCCCGATAAGACTTGCATGAATATTGTTGCAGACCGGAAGTAATCACGCTACTCGTCTGACCACACTCACTGAGGAGGACTTGATGCATTTGATGGCACGTTGACCAAGTTTTATGGATGAGCCAATTCCACGATTGCTACATTTGTGGGAATGCTGTCAATGGCATCGTTACCCCACCAACATCTTGATCTACTTTGCTTCCCTCGTGAACGTGACAAAGAGGACTTGCCCTGGCACATGGGATCAATGGTTCTTGTAATGTGAGAAATTCTGCAGGCGCACTCAGACTTAAATAACTTTCCTCCAGTCCACAAGAAAGTAGAAAAGTACATCAGCATAAATTGTGCTACCTTTGTTGTTGACTCTGTTCTATCTCAGTCCTTGCTGTTTTAATGTGGGGGACAAGAACACAGGGCTGGAAGAGACCTTGTGTGATGACCCAGGGTGTGGCACAAAAATAACAAAGTCACAAAAGTAGATAAATTCCCTTTAATATCTCCAACTTGGCCCCCAATGTCCAGTTATCCTCGGCCGGATATCAAACTCTTCAAAAAACAGTCTACAAAGGGCAGAAACACAGTCCAAACCCAAAGTAAAGATCATTAGAAATAAAAAAAACCAACACAAACCACACTGAGGTAATTAACACAGCAGGCCAGGATGATATATTGCAGACTTTCAAAGGATAACGCAGCACCCACAGTGGAGAGGACGCAAAAACCCAGATAAGCCTCAACAAAGATAATGCATGCTTTGCTTCCAGCAAGGTGCTGTGTGCAAATGCCCCACTTATATCCTGTTCTCCCAGCTGCAACTAATGAAAGGGACCAGGGCCCTTTTCTCCCCATAAGCCATGTTGCTCCCTTCTCCATTCCTCCCTGCATGCCCTAGGATGAAGAGGGGGTGGCCCTGGGTCTTCCTCTGAATGCTCAGCCGGACTGTGCCCTTCCCCAGTTTCCTCCACAGCCACTGGAGCCACATTCCCACTCCCTGTCAGCTGCTCGTCTTCCTCCTCAGATTCAGACTCCAACAAGGGCATGACACCTTGGAGGTCTTCTAGTCCACCCCCCTGATCAAGCCATCATCCTGGACAGATGATTGTCCTCTTTATTTTTGAAAACCTCCAGTGATGGAGTGCCCACACATTCTGGAGGAAAGCTATGCCACTGATTAATTGTTCTCACTGGCATTAATTGTTCTCACTGATGATGTCTCCTTATTTCTAAGTTGGACCTCTCTTTGATAAGTGTCCACCTATTACTTCTTGTCCTCCTCCCAGGTGCTTTGGATAATAGATTGGCCTGGCCTCCCTCAACCTATCATAAGTTAGCTTCAATCATAGGTTGTGGGTGCTCCATCACTGGAGGTTTTTAAGAAGAGACTGGACAATCATTTGTCTGGAATAGAATAGGCCTCTTGCTTGAGCAGGGGGGTTGGACAAGATGACCTCCAAGGTCCCTTCCAACTCTGTTATTCTATTATCAACCTGTTTCTTTTTTAATGCATGAGTCAACGTATGTCCATCATCAACTTCTTAAGTAGTTCCTTTTGATGTCTATGGAGCTGAATTGCATATACCTCAGGTGCTTACTCATGAGTAAAAGCAGGGGTGGGATTCAAATTTCTTAACATCCAGTTCTGTGGGCGTGGCCTAATTCATGGGTGTGGCTTGTTGTCATGTGACTGAATGGCTGTGGCTTGCTGACTGGACATGGCTTGGTGGTCATGTGACTGGCTGGGCGTGGCTTGTATGTAAATATTATAAATATGTATGTAAATATTAATTTTTTTATTAAAAAAGAGCAACTTGTACCCAAAATCAGGCAAAGCAGGCAGGCAGATTGAGTTGCTCACAGAATCACAGATTCACTCAGAGATCTACCTTTCTGCCATCTGCTGCCTGAGTCTTCACTGAAACATAGAAGCTTCAGTCCTAAGGAAGGTTCAGCTCTGCTTTTAGATTAGCTAGAAAGCAAGAAATCCAACGATTTCCTGCTTTCTAGCTAATCTAAATCTTCCGGC
Source organism: Notechis scutatus (assembly GCF_049901735.1). Taxonomy (NCBI): domain Eukaryota; kingdom Metazoa; phylum Chordata; class Lepidosauria; order Squamata; family Elapidae; genus Notechis; species Notechis scutatus. The sequence goes on from NC_142013.1 coordinate 115,210,993, forward strand.
ACAGCAGAGCAGCTGATGGTCGGGGTGAAAAAAAGGAAAAAAAGCAACTTACCAAATGCAGGCGAGTTGGATGGCGTGTATGCCAGGTAAGGAGTGAGTGGGTGGGGAGAGGAGGGGCAGGACCAGCCAGTGCCGTGATTTGCCGGTTCTCCGAACTGCGCAGAATTGTAACAACCGGTTCTATAGAACTGGTCCGAACAGGTAGAATCCCACCTCTGAGGAAAAGTAAGAGCTTTGACGGTTGTTGTTTTTTTAAAAAAAACAATGGTTAGTTTTGAAAACACAATGGACACAACTGAATCAACCATTACAATATTCAAACCCTTTTTGTGTCTGCCTGTATTGTTTCTCTCTTGAGGTTACTTTGAATGATTATTTTTCCCATTAGATATTCTTCTGTCTAGTAACTAAGAGCTCTTCAGCGTTGCTATCAAGTTTGCTGAATATTAAATGTAAACATTTCAGGATTCTTGCATTGGTTCATGTCTTTTTTTCCTCCTGTCCATACAAATCAGTCCATCTCCATGTTGATGAAATACATACTTCAGAATCAACACAACCAACTGTCTTTCCCAGTTATGCTACACCTGCTAGATAATGCCAATATATTTTACATTTCCCCTCCATTCTTAAAACACACCCTTTCAAATGGCAAACAGCCTGTCATTGCCTAATCCAGCCACTGTGTAACTAATACAATAAATATGGTCTCCTGTAAAATGCAGTGAAGTAATGAGCAATTTAATGAGTTAAGCAAAGAAAGATAGAAAGTGAAAATTAGAAACCATGGAAACTACTTTGCTAATCCCAGCAAAGTGCCAGTAGACTAATGAAGACAGACGGAGAGTGAAAAGAGGAACGGGAAAAAAAAAAACCACTAAAGATACAGCATTAGTCTACTTACAGTCTGCAATGTGTTTGAACTTAACTTTTTCTTTTCAACATTAGGAAACACTATGGAGATTCTCAATCATCCAGGTCATAGTAGTCACAAAGGCAACTGGACTTTCTTGGTTCCTCCTTGAAGATGTTTCACTTCTCATCCAAGAAGCTTCTTCACTTCTGACTGAAGGGTGGGGAATGCAATTCAGTCAGAACTGAAGAAGCTTCTTGGATGAGACGTGAAATGTCCTCGAGGAAGAACCAAGAACGCCCAGTTGCCTTTTGAAAAAGCACTTTGAGATTAGCAAATATTGATATCAGAAAACCAGTCAGGGTGGATATATCTTACCTATTGTTCTGTGTTATGATTTATCTTTAAATCAGCAAAGGTTGTAAGATCTGAAAATTGATCTAACTTTATTTTATTTTTTATTTCATATTTCGTAACTGCCCAATTCCCTTATACCAACATTCTTTCAGGATAGGAACTAGTGTGGCCACACAGCAGTACAAATAAGGACATATATTATGGAAGCTATGACAGCTATGCTAATAAACGAGTGCAACCTAATCATACATACAAGTGAAAATATCCCTTATGAAACCAGCGTGTATTTGGATACTGAATAATATAAGAAACATGGAGCCAGTTTGGTCTAGAGATAAAGGAATCAGGCTAGAAACCAGGAGGCTGTGAGTTCTAGTCCTGCTTTCTCCCTGAAGGCCAGCTGGGTGACTCCAGACCAATCAGTAGGAGACTGTGAGTTCTAGTCCTACCTTACACGTGATACATCTTCTAGTTTAATGTTTTGAAGTGGAAAAATCATTCAAAGCTATTTTATTTAGATTGATGGACAAATGCCATCAATGACGCCCAGAATTCCCCAGCCAGCATCGGGTTGCCAAATTTGGACTATGTAACGAAAGGTGAGATGGAGAAGAGCCGAATGCTGGAAAGATTGAGGGCAAAAGAGGGAGAAGAGAAGGAGGGGGCTGGATGGCGTCCCTGAAGCAGTCGGCGTGAGCTTAAATGGACTCCGGGAGATGATAGAGGACAGGAAGGCCTGGAGGAACGTTGTCCATGGGGTTGCGATGGGTTGGACATGACAACTAACAACAAACAACAATGAAAGGTGACAATAATTTTCTTCTGCTCAATTGCTTCCTCCCATGTCAGCAGACATTGCAAAATCTGGAAGAGGTGTCCACCATGCATTGTTCTCGATCCACACACGTTGAGTTCCGAATGTTCTTGATCCCTTCTTTTTGTGTACACAACCAACTTTCCTGGTGATTGAGATTCATTAACTCAACATTTCTTGTGAGGCCATGTATGGGAATTCCATCCATACCTTGTCTTGTCTTCATAAACATGCTACCTGGCAAGATTCACAGTAAAGAATGGCTGGGAGGGCCATAAAATATCTACTTTGCTGTTCTTCGGTTATTGCCTAGTCAAGACTATTCAGAACAAGGACAGCCTGATAATATATCTGGTTGGTTCATAGAAGTAGGACAATCCCATATCTCTTTGGCATGAGGGGCTTAATCAGCTTCAATGTTTGTTGTTATCACAATGGAGGGTTCTTTGGGGGCAAAAATATTAACAATTCCATGATATCATTTATTTAAAGCATTGGTATCCACCTCTTTGGCCTGGAAAAGAAGACTGTCATGAACTTAGCCCTATATGGTAGATCTGACTAGGAAATCCCACAAGCCTAAAGCTATTTTTATTAGAACAGCTATTAAGGATCGTCTCAAATAACCACATAAAATACTAATTGATTAGAGAAACAGCCTACGATCCTGCTTTTTAAGGCATTTCTGTCAAGTGTGAAGAATCAGGATCACATATAATTTCCAGTTTCGGAAGACTTATTGTTCCAACTTATACGCAAAGAATCTGGTCAACTAAGGGTCAGCGTTAAATTGGTGCTAGAGAAGAGTTAACGGAATTGCAAGACCTTGGAACTTTTATGGCCACCTAATGATTCTAGGCTGAGTCCTCTTTTGACTTGGCCCTCACCCTCTGCCTCCTCTTCTACTACCATTCCATTGTAGTAACTCCCTATCTGAAAAGTATGGCATATAGTTCTTGATGAAGATCAATGCGTTTATCCATCTGCACGTGTGTGTTTGTGTGCACACATTCAGAACCAAATTAGCTGGTGTTTGCAAGGACATAAATGGGAAATGTAGATGGTATTGAGGGTGAGATCAGTGTAGCAATTAAGGCACTAGGCTGAAAACCATGAGTTTAGTCCTATGGGCGTGAAGCCAGATAACGGATAATCAGAGTTGGAAGATACTTTGTAGGCCATCTAGTCCAACCCCCTGCCTAAGCAGGAGCCCCTACACCATTTCTGACAAATGGGAGTCCAGCCTCTTCTTGAAAGCCTCCAGGGATGAAGCTCCCACAACTTCCGAAGGCAACTTCTGCTCCATGGGTTGATGGTTCTCACTGTCAGAAAGTTTCTCCTTATTTCCAGGTTGAATCTCTCCTTGGATCAGTTTCCATCCATTATTCCTTGTCTGGCCTTCGGGTGCTTTGGAAAATAGCTTGACCCACTTCCTCTTCTTTGTGGCAGCCCCTGAGATATTGGAAGACAGCTCTCCTGTCTCCCCGGTCCTTCTTTTCCCTGGACTAGCCTAAGGGACTGATCTAAGGCCACCCAGATGCCCTTAGGCCAGTCCTCTTGCTCAGCTCTTTGAATAAATATTTTATACTGCTGTGAGAGTTGGAAAGTCACAACAAACTCCAGCATTCTTGCAAAACCAACCACAGGCTAAACAGGTCTGAATCCAGAATAGTGTTAGATGAACAGATCACAAATGATGTTTTTTCACATGTTCCTAGCATACAGGAAAGTGCAATTTTTCAACCCAAGTGTTTGTTCCCAAGAATCTTTAGTTTTTCTTGATGCTCCACGGGCTGAAAAAAAGAATATTTGCAGGCCCTTCCCAAATGTATGTACCAAAAATGGGAGTCTTTAGTGAGAATTCACTTCTCGCTGGGTCAACATAGTTAATTTATTAGAGACGGCCTTTTAGAATCCTTGTAGAAATTCCCTTGTTGCTAGATAATATTTACCAAACATGACCTTTAGCACATTATGACCTTTTTCCTACTGAGATAATGTTCCATAACAAATTTATTCTGTCGTGGAAGTGATTTGTCACATGACCGAAGGACCCTGGATAGAACAAAAGGAAGAAGGGCTGCAGTGGGATAGAAAATATGGTTTTATTTATTTTCTGCCGCTCCGTGATAATTTCAGGTGGAGATTGACTAAAGAGCTACCTATCCAGGATGAAAGTCTAATGGCCACTTGCTTGTACATTATGTATGTCATGTTCTGCCTCATAGTTTGTCACTGATGGCATCTGGAGACGGTTAGCCATTGGAAGAACAGGGCCCTTATCGGCTCTGCGGTGACCTACCACTGCACAATGCCAAGTATATTTACAGTGTGGCGTAAGTTAATACAAAGCAATAACTCATCCATATAACAAATTCTCCTGGATCAGACAGTTGGCACATGGAGGACCATGTTTACATGCCTCCCTGGGTGTGTTTAGAGGAAGGATGCAATTCCTCCTGCCCAGGGGCTGTCTACTTTGTGAGGCAGAAAAGGACCGATGGACTTGGCGTATGTGTTTTTAGGTGAAATGATTGTGATTTGGGTGAGAAAATTTGTCAGGGATGGAGGCTTCCTTTTAAGGACGCGTCTTGAAGTCGCCTCAGTGGAAGTACTGGGTTTATAACTGCTCTTTTCACCAAGAGGGGTTGTATTTAATTACATCTTCGAGTAATAAAAGGAGACACAAGGGGGTGGGGGGAAAGCACTGCTCACTTCACACACAATAAATCTGTTTGCAGAGGAAACTCAATCCATCTTGGCAACCCCACTTTGCGGTTATTGTTCCTCCCTCGACAAGAAAATCTTATAATAAACATTCAATTGCACCTGATTATATGCCATAAGAAATCGAGTAAAGCCAGCCTGTTCCTAATATACATCCATTCCGAGATATCCACTCTGCTTTTTTCATTTGATAGATACCTCCTTTTTAGCTTATTCCAATGGCAGTAGGGATAGTCAACACCATTCATGCTGGAAAGCTTGGAAAGCAAAATGAAATTTTGGTTTCACAGTTGATTTTTCTGAAGATGTTTGTACAGCAAACATTTTTTTTTAAAATGCAATCCTAGACTGCATTAACAGAGGGATCACAGGAAGTGTTAGTACCAATTTATAAGGCCTTGGTAAGACCACACTTGGAATATCGCATCCAGTTTTGCTCACCACGATATAAAAAAGACATTGAGACCCTAGAAAGAGCGCGGAAAAGAGCAACCAAGAGGATTAGGAGACTGGAGGCTAAAACATATAAAGAACAATTTCAGAAATTGGGTATGAAAAGAATGACTGGGAGTGACATGATAGCAGTCTTCCAATATTTGAGGGGCTGCCATAAAGGTTAACGTAATATCCAAAGCACCTGAGGACAGGACAAGAAGCCATGGGTGGAAGCTTATCAAGCACTGTCTGGAGAAATTTCCAGACAGTGAGAACAATTAATCAATGGAACAGCTTACGTTCAGAAGCTGTGGTTGCTCCATCACTGGAGGCCTTTAAGAAGAGACTGGACAGCCATTTGCCTGGATTGAACTGCCTGGGCAAGGGGTTGGACTAGAAGACCTCCAAGGTCCCTTCCAACTCTATATTAGAAGGGGATGATGATGTTCTAAGTTCTAAGTTCTAAGCTATGGTGTTGATGATGTTCTATGCTAGGATAATATGATCCCCAAACAACTGACGTGTTCAAAAGAAAATGCTTCCAACAGATACCAGCTTCAAACATTGGCTTTACTGGCTGATCACTTCCAAACCCCTTAATATTTTGTCAGCAGCCGCACCTAGTAGAAATGTCTGACAAATCTTGAAGGCTGCCAATTTGCTGGAGAATAAAGAGATCAACTTGGATTTCGATCTTGGCCCCATTTGTTTATTATTTTATTGAGTTCAATCTAGCATAGGATGACATTCCTCATTGTTACCTTCATGTTGGCTGGAGATGGTAAACGAAAAGATCACCAACTATATTCCATGGTGGACAATAATTGAGGCTGATTTTTATGTTAGGCAGAGTTATAGGATGCAATGAGGGGACATGTTGGGGTGCCATAGACACCAAAATGACAGCTACATTCACATGATCAAAATTCTGCAACGCAGAAACCGCTATAGACTTTCTACAAGTAAATTATAATAACGGGCCATTAACAAAGGGCCTTGAACTTTAACTTGCGCTGTTGTTTAACCTGCTAACTGTTTTTCTTTTAATATATGTAGCATATGACAGGTCAGTTGGGTTGCAAATAGATGTAGAAGCTTCTAAATTTTGGACTTGTTTCCACAAGGAAGCAATAATTTTTCAGAGTTCAGCTAGTGGGGATAAGATGCGTTTTTGCTTTTTGTCCTTTTAATTCACAGAGTTTTTTAATGTACTTGTTTAGCTTTGTTTTGCCTGTGTTACATTTTTTCCCTTTCAGATTTTATATTTTAATCTTTTGAATAAAATAAAAAAAAGTATGCACATCAAAAAGAAATTCTGCAATACATATATGAAAAAAGGGTGGGCGGTGGTTTTTGGCCATGCAGTCAAAAATGCCATCCTGACTTTTTAAAACCCTCACCTCTTTCTATGTATTTTTAATCCTGGGGGGTTCTTGGTGCTCTCTGAGCTTGGTAGTTTTCTTGCAGACATTTCATTATTCATACTAGATAACATCATCAGTGCTCGTAAGGAGTGGGGTTCATTGTCAGTTTATATTCTAGTGGCTTGGCCTGTTGGTGTTGATGGGGATGATATTGGAGGTTCTTTGGTTGGGCTGTTTCCTGTTTGTTTGTCTGGCAGTTCCTTGAGTGGGGTGTTGTTTATTTCTTGACTATTGATCTGTTATTCCTCTTGGTGCTCATTTCTGCTCAGCTGTGTGCTGATTACTGGTGGGTTGTGCTTTTTTTTTCATTTCCCCCCCCCTTTTTGGCTTAGAAGAATAGAGTAGAAGAATAGAATAACTTTATTGTCGCTTTGAATGCACCCGAATCGGCATACATTAAAATGAAATTTCGTTGCATAACAGCTCTCAAAGTGTTACCACCTCTAATATACCCTACATAAACATGACTAATTAACTAACCAACTAACTAATTAAATAAACAAATACAAAATTATGCATGTACCCACATATATTATATGACACAGAAAAACAATACAAGCTTGTGGCTTGTCTCTTTTGCATAGGAGGTAGCTGTTGTTTATGTCTATGTGTCTGTTGATGGCTGGTTCACAAGTGCCAGGCTTCTAGAAATTCCCTGGCATTTTGGGATGTGGCCTGGCCTAGGATGGTCCCACTTTCCCAATGGAAAGTAGGGTTAAGACTGTCTATATGTTGTTTTAACCCTGAAGACCTTTCCAGGTGAGTCAAGGGACTGAGCTGGGTTTACCTGGAGTCAGAGACAAGGGGGCCTACCGTGTTGGGTGAAGCCATATAACCTCCATGAAAAGGGCATCAAGAATTGCCTTCCATGTGTTGGAAATTAAAACCCACCCCTCTCCTAGAGAAACGAAATATTTTAGGATATACTAAAAAGGCAGAATATTCCCCCTAAGAGAGAACTAGAAACTCAGAGAGGCAGAAACTCAGCCCCCCTCTCACCTTTGTCAATGGGCCAGTAAGGCCTGGGGCAGTCTATTCTACATAACAAAGATCTACCTCCTCCAGGTAAAGCCATAATAAGAATTGCCCAAAGCCCTTTCATTGCATCATCACCCATCAAGGCTCAACCAAGCCTGGGACTCAGGACAACCTACAGAGTTGCCCCTGCATGCCCCCATGGGAGTCTGGCAACCAATCAGAACACAAGCTCAAATTCAAATCCCGACAGAGGACATCAAACCCAGGAACTCTCAGCATCTCAGTCCTTTTTTTCCCTTTTCCTTCACCCAACATCTTGAAGCAGGTGATCGTCCCTTTCACTTTGGAGCACCAAGACACGTGGCATCCTGTCCACCATGAAACCATCTTCCCAAACAGCCTCCATGTTTCCAGTGTCTTTTTCCCCCACTTGGGACTGAACCCAGAAGGATAATTCTTCCAACACGTGTACAGGGTCCCCACCAGAAGCCGTAAGACTCCCAGCAGGCCAGGTGTGTTTGTATTTGGGAGACGGGGGTGGGGGGTGCCTTGTTTCTTCCCTGGACTCTGTATTCTCAGAAAAAGAGAGAGGGGGGGTGTCCCTTGGCAGAAGAAGCAGCCTATTTAAATGCTCCATTGGACAGGAAGTAAAGTTTATGCAAGGTCACCGAGGATGTGATAATTATAATCACAGGTTTTTGGCTCCACAATGACAGCCATTTGTTATATTTGCTCGAGTAATTCTGCTCCTTGGCGCTGTTGACAAGCCCGGCCTGATTTACTGCCCTCCCCTCCCCCATCTCCCACCCCCCCTCCCCCCAGACAGACGGCCCTCCCAAATCTGACATCCCAGCTTGGCTCCCGACAATTGGGGTGTCCTTTCCTTTTTGTGTCACCATCATGGCTGCAAATGTGAGGGAAACGACAGGCTGGGTTAGGAGAGGATGGGCCTGAAGGAGTAAGCACAAAAGGAAGGGGAAGGGGCTGTGCTCCCTCCCCCGGGGGGGTTTCTTTCCCACATGGATCATCACGGATGGGGAGGGGTTTAATAATGGGGGGATTTGCATGGTGGGGGGGGTCGTTTCAGTATTCAGGGGACTGGAGACTAAAACATATGAAGAACGGTTACAGGAACTGGGCCTGGCTAGTCTAGGGAAGAGAAGGACCAGGGGAGACAAGAGAGCCATCTTCCAACATTTGAGGGGCTGCCCCAGAGAGGAGGAAGGGGTCAAGCTATTTTCTAAAGCATCCAAAGGCCAGATGAGGAACAATGGATGGAAAATGAACAAGGAGAGATTCAACCTGGAGAACCATCAATCCATGGAACAGAAGTTGCCTTCAGAAGTTGTGGGAGCTTCACCACTTGAGACTTTCAAGAAGATTGGACTCCCATCTGTCAGAAATGGTGTAGGGTCTCCTGCTTGGGTGGGTGGGGGTTTGCACTAGATGACCTACAAGGTCCCTTCCAACTCTGATGATCTGTTATCTGTTACTTGGGAAGGGCAGTGAAGAAGCTTGAAATTGGCAGGTGGGACACCTCGGAAGCTCCGGGCAAAACCTTTTGCTTGGTTTTCCTCTGTTATTCCTCCCCAGATCCTTCTTAACCAGCCAATGAAGTGACTTTAATGGTCAGCCTTGTGTCTTAAATCAGGGGACACCAACTCAGGAGGCTCCAAAGGCCCCTGAAGGCAGAACAAGAAGCAACGGATGGGAACTTATCAAGGAGAGATCCAACCTAAAATGACGGAGAAATTTCCTCACCCGAGAACAATTTTAACTAGTGAATTGTTTACTTGGAGAATTTGGGATGCTCCATCACTGGAGGTTTTCAAGAAGAGATTGGACAACTATTTGTCTGGAATGGTATGAAGTCTCCTGCCTGAGGAGCAGGGTGGACTAGAAGACCTCCAAGGTCCCTTCTAACTCTATGATTCTGTCAATTAATCAGTGGAATGGCTTGCCTCCAGAAGTTGTGGATGCACCATCACTGGAGGCTTTCAAGAAGAGGCTGGACAGCCATGTGTCCAGGATAGTACGGGGTCTCCTGCTTAAGCAGGAGGTTGGATTACAAGACCTCGAAGTTCCCCTCCACCCTATGATGCTATATTCTATTTTAAGAGCTAAAAGAGACCTATTGATCTTATTAATTGGATGCATAAAAGAGAAATTGGATTTTTCTTGTCATCTAACTTAGAAAAACTATTAGGTTCTTTCAAAATATTCCCATCCTGGTCTTTCCTCTTTTGTTTTTTCCTGATTTATTTTTCCTTCATTCTATATTTTATTAAACCAGGCTTTCAGAAAAGAACTCAACTTAGTTCGATGATTTACTGTCTAAACCACTCAATAACTACAATTTTCTATTGTACAAATTAGCTAAAGTGTAACATAAAATCAAACAATAAAAATGGATAATGAAATACTGCTAATGTTTTTATCTGATTTTTCAATTGAATCTAGAAGCATGATCAATCTAGCAAAATTTTTATACTTTTGTATTAGAATCTTAATTGTTTTTCCCTAATTTTTTTTTCATTCAACATGTTTCTTACTATTAGTGATAGGAGCTGCCTAATCTTTAATATTTTAATCCAGCAAGTACATAGGGGAAAATATTTTATTTTGCAAAATAGATTTCAGTAAAGCTTATACCATTACTGGGCTTTTTAAAGCTATTTATTTGAAGTTGTTTCATTTAGTATTGCAGTTTTGTGTCCTTATTAACTTTATGGTGGGTTCTTAGCTTGCACAGTGACTATTCATTAGAGCAGGGGTCTCCAACCCTGGCAACTTTAAGACTTGTGCAAAGCTGGTTCAGGAACTCTGGGAGTTGAAGTCCACAAGTCTTAAAGTTGCCAAGGTTGGAGACCTCTGCATTAGAGTGTTACCTCTCATGGTTTTGAGGGACCTCTTCCTTGATCCACACAGCTAGCAACCTCATCGCAGGGAAGAATTATCTCTGGTGGCTTCCTTGGTCTTAAGGAGACCCTTCCCATCAGTTGGATGAGAGACAGAGAGCCATAACATGCAGAGTTTCTATGCTATAGTCCCCCTATATATCACATTTTTATATAAAACAATAAACCCACATTCAACATTGATGCTTTAAGAATACACGAGCAGTTATGAAACCATCAACTTTGCCCTGAAGAAAAGAAAGGGATGAGAAAGAAGATTTCCTCTCCTTGATTCTCTTCTGACAGAAACCAGTTAGGCCTTCTGCTATATCCTGCAAAGTTAAAATTGAATCCTTGCATTGAGTGTGATCTGGCTTACCTTCAAGGACCAACATCTGTTGTCCACAAAAATCATGCAGATTTGCTGGCTAAACTTTAATTGCATTTTAATATTCAAGGTTTAGCAAAAATATATATATAATATAGATAAATATTACTATTCACCACCTGAGACAGATCAGATTGTTGGTAAGTAGAACAAAATGGCATTCCACTATTCCATGATTTCTTCCTGTTTGTACTAATGATCTGGGCCTGGGCAGAATGTAGAGTAACTGACCATAATTATTAACTACCTGGACAACAGCAAATATTAGATTTTTCCATCCAGTGTATGCTCCAGGTTTTTAGAAGTACAGACATGGTAGTGTAGCAGAGTGTAGAGATACAGTAACCTTGATGAAGGAATGAAAGAAAAATAAGGAGAAAGTAAATAACAATTTGGTCTTGGGAAAGCATTGTGTATAAGGGTGGCAGCAGAAAACTCTGATAGCTTTAAAGATTCTGTAATTATATCCTTCAACAATAACGTACCCTTCCTAACAGAGTTGGGAGGGACTTTGGAGGTCTTCTAGCCAACCCCCCGCCAAGCAGGAGACCCTAGACCATTCCAGACAAGTGGCTGACAGTCTCTTCTTAAAAACCTCCAATGATGGAGCTCCCACAGCTTCTGGTGGCCAGCAGTTCCACTGGTTAATTGTCCTCCCTGCGAGGAAGTTTCTCCTTAATTCCAAGTTGCTTCTCTCCTGGATTAGTTTCCATCCTTTGCTTCTCGTCTTGCTTTCTGGTGCTTTGGAGAATAAAACCCCTTGCTTGCTCTTTTTGTGACCTGGCCAACACTGAAGGGTAGAGAAAGGGTGCCACAACAGAACTCTTCAACAAAGTAGAAAGCGTAGTCCTTAATTGTCCTGGGTCAACTTGCATCTGGATGGCTTGGACTAGTTTGCATTCATCTCCATTCAAATATTGAAATAATCAACTCGCAACCGAGGGGAGACAGGATAGCAGTCTTCCCATATTTGAGGGGCTGCCCCAGAGAGGAGGAAGGGGGTCAAGCTATTCTACAAGGCACCTGAAGGCCAGACAAGGAACAATGGATGGAAACTGACCAAGGAGAGATTCAACCTAGAAATAAGGAGAAACTTTCTGACAGTGAGAACAATCAATCAGTGGAATAGAAGTTGCCTTCGGAAGTTGTGGGAGCATCATCCCTTGAGACTCTCAAGGAGAGACTGGACTGCCATCTGTCAGGAATGATGTAGGGTCTCCTGCTTGGGCAGTGGGTTGGACTAGATGACCTACAAGGTCCCTTCCAACTCTGATTATCTGTTATCTGTTACCTGTGGGTTAGCAGTACGAGTCACACCAAGAAGAGATGGAAATCTAAATGAGATGGAAAGGAAAAAAGAGAAGAATGAAAGCAAAACCAATTTATAGTCAATCCGAGAGGGTCACCTAGGGCCATGTACCAGAAAAAAGAAATAAGCAGAATTTTGGTGATAATGAAATTAACAAGTGTTGCTAGTGTATGTTAATTAAGCTTAATTGTGGAAGTAATCTATGGCTGATGGAGAACATAACAGAGAAAAATAGCACATGGATAAACAGGCCATTGCCTTTTTCTTTTGGCATTCTTGCGTGCAGCCTAGTATTGAAATAATTTCTAAGAAACCAAAAAATAATTCTCAGTTACGGGCGTTAGTGCTCATCTGCAACCGCTGCTCCCTCATACGAGTGCCATTTTACAAGAAACAGATACGGAAGAAGGAGGTTTGTAAATTCTTCGTCTGCAGGCAATCCGATCTTTTTCTTTGCAAGGACTTTGGTGTTGTTGTTTTTTTAATAGTTTGCCTAAAGGTTCCTCTTACAAAGAGCAGCCCACCCCACCCCCCCAAAAAAATCCATCCAACCTCACACCAATTTTTTAAAAAAACATGTAAATCTGCTCCTCGTTGGGGCTAGCCTGTCTTCGCAAGGCCCGAATGGCCGAATCCTTCTCTTGGCATTATGCTCAGGAGAAGAAGCAGGCAAGCGGAGAGAGCTGGCGGTGTGTCAGGTGGGGTGAGTTTGGAAGCAAAGGAAACGGACCCCTCCTCTTGGGTCAAGGTTTTCCTGCTTCGATCCCAGCAGCTGATCTAGTGGTGAGCTGAGGGTAATTCAAAGGTTAAGTTTGCTACCAAAGGGCTGGTCTGGTCAGACATATAATTGGAATAACAAAGTCAATATATGTTCCCAGTCCAGGGACATAATCTTCATTTTATCTCTCACAAGGCAGATTAATTAAGTGTTATCAATTAATGGCAGGGTAAAAATAAACAGCCAGTTAGTTAGGTTTCCAAAGAGGTCAAGAACAGCCGAGCCTCTCTTCTCCTTCCCTCCCCCCTCCCTCTTTTCTTCTGTTGCTGTCCAAGAAATAAATGAAAATGGATGTTTTTTTTTCTTTGACTATAAGCTGGTATTCATAATGTTCTAGAGATCAACATTATTTCCACACCAGCTGTGCAACCACTTTGATTTTTTTTTTTTAAAAAAAAGAGCAGAGATTTAATTAAGGAACCTTTCCAAAAGGCCTTGGAGAACAATCCCCAGGGGATTCTGAAGAAGGTTTAGAATAATGGAGTTGGAAGGGACCTTGGAGGTCTTCTAGTCCAACCCGCTGCTTAGGCAAGAACCCCTATAACCATTTCAGAACAACGGTGATCCAATCTCTTCTTAAACACTTCAAGTGCTGGAGCATTCACAACTTAGGGAGGCAAGTGGTTCCACTAATTAATTAATAGAAGCTCAAGGAGGGTGAAAAATGGGCCTCCCAGAAGTTTGGGAAGGCCAGAAATGGGCCTATTTGTGGCTTCCAAAAAGCTTCCAGAGCCTGTGGAGGCCATTGTTTCTCTTATTCTTCTTTTATTTTTCTTATATGTACCCATTTCATGTATTCACAACTATGTATACACTTATACTTATTATCTTGTAAACAATTGGCAAATCAAATAAATAAATAAAATAAATAAATAAATAAATAAATAAATTTTCGCCCTCCCGGAAGCTCAAGGAAAGCCTCCGGAGTGCGGGGAGGGCAAAAACACGCCCCACCAAGGTACAGGAGGCCAAATAGGCCATGACACCATAGCCAAGCCCACCCAACAACCGGGCAGAGAACCCCTTGCTAAAATTTTTGAAGCCCATCCCTGGTTACAAAGCTGAAGAGCCAGCGCTGTCCGAAGACGTCTCTGCGGTGATGTGGCCGGCAGGACTAAATGCCTTCGAAGGTCCACGGAACGCTGTTCCCTTCCCACCAAAGTTGTCCCTATTTTTTCTACTTGCATTTTTTTAACGCGCTTTCCAACTGCCAGGTTGGCAGGACCTGGGACAAGTGACGGGAGCTCACTCCGTGACGCGGCGCTTGGGATTCGAACCGCCAAACTGCCAACCTTTCTGATCCACAAGCTCAGCGTCTTAGCCCCCCGAGCCACCCTACTTTTTTGTTTTGTTTTATCTGCTCAAATCTCATTAATGCTTGTGGTGATGGGTAGTAGGAGACAAACAAGCTACCTTGTCTCCGACATTTATTCCCTGCAGGATAAAGGTTTGGAGCCCTTGGGCAACCAAAATTTTAAACATGAAATTTTGACTAACAATTCCCGATAGTTGAATAACTGCCCTCAGCTATGAGCAATGGGCGTTGTTAGCTGTAATTTTTAAAAGGTTGCTTGATAAGGCCCCTTTATAATAAAATTGGCTGTTAAAAAATGCATTTTCGAGGCGCAGCCGCCATAATTTTTTAAGCCTCACCCTCTTTTGTGCTGGTGTTTTGTCTCTGTGATTGAGCATCAACTGGGATCCCATCTATATTGCTTTGTGCAGGTTTGCACCAGCCAAGTCTTGAAAAACGTCACTTTTTTTTTTAAAAAAAAAGAGATTTTGACATGTGATTTACCGGCGTTATCTGATGAATTTCAAAGCAAATATAATATCTTTTCACTCTTTTTACAATGTTAGGTATAACGGCAATGAATATCCATGTATTTCCAAGTTGATAAGATGAAAAATGTAGGATTTCTGGAGGCACCATTTATTAGGGAGCATAATAGAGTAATACCTTTTCTGCCGCACGTCTCTCCTGGGCTATAACTTTTGCTATTTATCTCTTCCCCACATTCCTGTTTTAGTATGTGAGGCTTTCGTTTTTTTTTTTTATCAAGGCAAAATATGTTGCTGTTGGCAAATGTAACAGAAGAGTTAGGAACTGGGGACGTAATGTGGATTCAGAGGGCATTGTTGGTGATAGAGACGGAATAAAAACGAGAAATAAGAGGCTCATTCACAAGGTGTATTTACTCAATCGTATCTCTTTATTTGGTGGGAGGTTTTGCCTAATTATCTTGATTATTATTGCTTTGTTGGTTTGCATCTACATTCAGAGCTTATGCACGGGAGACAAATCCTTGTGTGTCCAATCACACTTGATCAATAAATTCTAGTCTAGTCTATTATTTTTCTATTCCTATTCCTATTCTATTCTATTCTATTCTATTCTATTCTATTCCATTCCATTCTATTCCGTTCTATTCTGTAAATTTTCTATTCTATTCTATTCCATTCTATAAATTCTCTATTCTATTCTATTCTATTCTATTCTATTCTATTCTATTCTATTCTATTCTATTCTATTCTCTTTCTTATTCTATTGCATTCTATTGTATTGCATTGCATTCCTTCCATTCCATTTTCTCTTCTCTTCTCTTCTCTTCTCTTCTCTTCTCTTCTCTTCTCTTTTATTCTATTCTTATTCCATTGCATCCTCTCTTCTCTTCTTTACTCTTCTACCTTTTCTTATTGGGATTTTGGTTTTCACTTTGTTTTATATATTTTATAGAAAACCTTAGAGAGGTGACTGATAAGTAATAGCTTTGGACTGATCTGTAAACCTTGGGGACTTGCAGAGTGGATTGCCAGCCAGCTATTCATAAGTTCTGGATGTATATTCCATAGTCAATAAAGTTATGACCTTGTATTTATTTTATGCTGTCATTTAAAGTCACATTGCCCATTATTCAGTGTTATTTGTAAGCTCTACCCGCTCTTCTGCAGTATTAATTGCCCTGAAAAAAATGAATGTAGAAACACAGCATCAGGAAATGGCCAAGCAAGTAAACAAATAAACAAGGAATTAAATAGAATTGCTTTTCTTTCTTTAAAAAAAAACCTATAGCTTTTGCATTTGACATATTATGTTTTCAAATGTAATATGATGTGTCATAATATCACAACAAACTTTGGAGACACGGCTTGTAATATGTGGACTGGTTAGATTTCTTTAAATAAAATATTTCAAAGGCATTTTCAAATCCACATCAACATTTGATCATAGTCATTTGCTGAAATCTCTTCCTTCAATCTCCCCAAAGTTTTCTTACCTCATGTTACTCCTTTTCAGACTAAGCAATGTAAAAAATAGGAAGGGAGTAAAAACCAAGGAAATGAAAAGTGTGAAATTTTTTTAAAAAAGGAAAATATTCTCAATCTTGTTTATACCAACCTTATTCTATATATATATATATCTGTATCTTCCTACCTTTGTAAAACATACCTATGGAGATGGTTGTGGATGTCCCAAAGATGCTTTTTCAAGAGACAACTGGACTTTGTTTTTCCTTGAAGACATTTCACTTTTCATCTAAGAAGCTTCTTCAGTTCTGGAACACTTCAGAACTCCAGAACTGAAGAAGCTTCTTGGATGAGAAGAGAAGTGTCTTCAAGGAAAAACGAAGCCCAGTTGCCTTTTGAAATAGAGCCTTTGGAACTTTGCAAAACATGTTTTCTTCCAACCCTTTCTACATACAGCCTCATATGTTTCTTTGGATTCCATGTGAAACTCACTATCTTTCTTATCAGCATTTTGTATGTTTTCAAACTTCTCCAACCATTTGTCCATTTGGAGTAAACATTCTATCAAAGCACACAAAATAATTTTACTTGCTTAGATTTTTGCCATTTGCGTATGATTATTCTCTGTTTTCTTGTCACACTCAACTATCTTGGTCTCTGATATCTTAATTTTTGGTTCCATATTCCTCACAGATTCTCATCAAACAGCACTGCATCAATTAAAAAGAAGAAGTAGACATGCACTCATATCTCTTATCAATATAGCTCTATCTTCACCACAAGCTTTTAATTAATTTATCCATAAATATATTAGGCACCCACGCCATATATTCTTGCCTTACTTGTTCCCGAATGTTGAATTGTTTGGTAAGCATTTCATTTATTCTCACTCATGGTTTATTTTCTGCCCTGATCACATTCAGCAATCTGCTTCAACTGCACATTTGCGCAAAATATTCCACAATTGCAGCCTATTTGCTTTATCACACACTTTTTAAAACCACAATGGGTGTACAATGCTTCTTCTTCCTTGCAGTCAGAAGTGCAAAAAATTTTTTGGCAGGTCTAAAAGCTTATACTTCATTAATCATTTGCTCATAATTTACTTCTCAAAGCCTTTTGATCAAAATTCTGTTAAAATTCTTCCCAGGGACTTAATCAAAATCTCTCGGAGTTTCGCATTCTCTATGACTCTTTTCTTTTTTTCTTTTACCTTTGTGTAGGGTGACGAATAACAGCAAACTGCTGATTGTCGGGCACAGATACAACCTTAACACATACATCAAACAACCCTCACAAGCAATTTTGTGAGCAAAACCTCTCCATATTTTAATATTTCTCCAGTTACATCAGTCACACTAATAGACTGCAGCCTGCGTTTTTCAACATCCCCAAAGCATTTATAATGTTTCTTGAACACGGAGGATCCTAGTGATTCCACTCTATGATAGATAGATCACTATTGCTCACACGAAACTCTGAAGCTGCCCTTCCATCATTCCCTCGTTTTAGTCTTTTTATTCCCTTCAATGTGATGGAGGCATTATTTGGCGTTTTTGCCCATGGACAAGAGGACTTCCTTTGACCGAAATGGCACTTTATCTTCTAATCTTAACCACGATTGATAGAATCAAGATCGCGTGAAGTTCTAGTACCGCTTTACAAAGCCCTTAGTGAGACCACACTCGGAATATGGCATCCGGTGCTGGTCACCACAATATTAAAAAGATGTTGAGACTTTGGAAAGAGTGCAGAGAAAAGCAACAAAAATGATTAGGGGGACCAGAGGCTAAAACATACACGAGGAATGGATGCAGGAATTGGGTATGTGTAGTATGTTGAAAAGAAGGACTAAGTGTGATACCATAGCAGTGTTCCAATATCTGCCATGAAGAAAACGGGGTCAACCTAGTCTTCAAAGCACTGGATGGCAAGACAAGAAACCATGGATGGAAATGTACCAAGGAAAGAAGCCACCTAGAACTAAGGATTAATTTCCTGAAAGTTAGAATAGTTAATCGGTGGAACAACTTGCCTCCAGAAGTTATGGCTGTTCCATCACTGGAAGATTTTAAGAAGAGACTGGACAGCCATTTGTCTCAAATGGTATGGGGACCCCTGCTTGGGCAAGGAGTTGGACTAGAAGACCTCCAAGGCCCCTTCCAACCCTGCTATTCTACGTCCTATTCCTTTCTTTCTTTGACTATCTTCTTCACATCTATTTCTCTGTACACATTATATAATATTTTTCTCTCATCGATGGTTCCTTTATTGTAGCAATCATGCTTTTACATGCATTATTTTCTCACCCACGGACTCTTTCACTTCATCATTTCACCCCTTTGCCCTCTCACCCAATTCTTTTCATTCTGTTCCAATCAGCTTCCATGTCATCTTTTGTTATATCCACTTTCTATTCAGACTTTGGGGATAATAATCTAATTTTAATTACTTTTTTTCACACTGGGCTGCCATCGCCTCTTTGGAAATAATCTTGTTTCCACTCGTGTCTTTGACTTCTTTTTCCAAGATCTGCCCTTACGCAATCAAAAATGGTCACAATAAGAACATCCCATCATCCTTGTAGCCTTCACTCATTCTCGTAGTCCTCCATCATCAACAATCAACCAATTATGCTTTCAGATTTGTATGAATTAATCAGTTAATTGCATTTGTTCCCTTGTCGTGTGTTATGGGTAGATGCGTGCTGAAACCACATATGTCAGTGTTTTCTCAACCTTTGCTGTTTGAAGATGTGTGGACTTCAGCTCCCTGGGAGTTGGAAATCCACATATCTTCAAACAGCCAAGATTGAGAAACACTGACATATTTGGAAGAAGCAGGTATTTACGGATAGTTATCGTTTGGATTGATTCTTTGAGAAGAAGCGAAACCTTTTCAAAGGAAAAAGAAACCTCAAGGGAGTCCATTTATCTTTTGGAAAAAGCACCTTTGAGATCTTCTATTGCAATTCGTGCATTTGTACCTTCCTACTGTTTGAATTCTTCTGGAGATCATTTTCATCACACGGCCATGATTGTCCAAGATTCACAAGTGAAGTCCTTGTCTGAAACTACAGATTTCAACACAGACCTTGCCAATTATCTATAGATATTCTCAGACAGTCTCCAGTTCATGGTCATCCCTTTTACAAAAGGCAAATGGACTTTCTTTGTTTTTTCCTTGAAGACCTTTTGCTTCTCATCCAAGAAGCTTCTTCAGCTCTGATTGAATGAGAGAAAGATTTATATTCCTTGCAGTCATCTGGTTGTTAGCACTCTTTCTGAGAGTTACTGGAGCCACTTGGAGGTTTATCTGTGCCCTCAGAGTCCCCTGAATAGTGCAAATGGGTGGGGAGCTTTCTTGGAACTGCTGAAAGGACTGTCTTGTACATTGGAGATAGATGATGTTATATCCCCCCCCCCCGTTGAGGGAAGGCTGTTCAATTTTGACATAGATGGCCTTTTTGACTCCACTTTCAAGCCAGAGGTCCTCTCTGCCCAGAATGTGGACTTCCCAATTGATGTTTGAGTCCACACCAGCTCTCTTTAATTCTATTGAATATGTTTTCAAATGATGAAAATGACCCACTCAACTTCACAGGCAGTTTAAAACGTCTGCTTACTTCAGTTCCTTCCTTAGTTTTGTCGACTTATAAAAAGCGATAAGTGGCTCCTTTCACAGTGCCCCATTGATTCAGTCTGGCTTTTCTTTGGTGAAATACACCTTGTTTGCCCAAGGAAACTTTTGTTTTCTTCCTTTTCCTGTCATTTTAAAAATCCCCCATTTATGACTGCAAGTTAAATTAAAAAGAAAAAACACCCTTTCCTTAAAAATGAGGAGAGCACAAAGCCCTCCATTTCTGAAATCATTAGAATTGACTTTCCCACAATCAATGTGCTAAATGATGTAATTATCCAGTGGTCTTTCCCCTCTGTTTAAACCAGTTGGAAAGTTAAAGGTTTGTTTTCGATCAATTCTGACCACTTTGTGTGCAAATTACACAACTGCCTTTTCTTTCACTTATCTCAAAATCCAATTCAGTATGGGCATGTCCATTTAGAAAGCCTTTCTGGTCATCAGTAACTCTCTGAAGAGTAACTTGCTTAAACTTACAACACGGGAAAGCTGCTATTTCTCTTATGAAATGCAATTCTGCTGTGTGGTTGGAAACAACATCAATAGTCTGACTGTAACTCTGTCATCACCTTTTAACAACCCCATAATCCCTTGTGCGGTGGAGTCTGGGAAACAGAATGGAGATGAGTGTTTACTGGCCGGATGCCCTTCCTGTTGTCAGGGCAGAGTTTTGTTCAGCAGATATATTCTTATTGAGCCCAGAGAGAAATACCTGCCTCTACATAGGATCGAACTATGAGGTGAGAGCTCCACCTCTAGGTCACCGAATCACTCATCCTTACTCTAACCATGATCTGACAAACATTGTGGCCCTTGTTTTGCAAGAATGCCTTCCTTTAGCATGGCCAAATCCTCCTGTATCCCTTTCCTTCCACATCCCTGTCCAAACTAATCCTAGTTGAATCATACTCTGAATAGTGCCGACTACAGGAATCATTTGCACCACTCAGGTGACCCAGAGGACACAAATAGACCTCCAAGTGGCCTCAACGTCTGTCCAAAAAGAATGCAAATGACCAGCTGTCTGCAAGAAATATAAATCCTTCCTTTCCCCACCATCCAGTCAGAGCTGAAGAAGCTTCTTGGAGGAGAAGAGAAACGTCTTCAAAGAAAAAACAAAATAAGTCCAGTTGCCTCTTGAAAAAAACCATCTTTGGGACAACCATGAACTGAAGGACAGAGAACCTCCAAAGGCATTGGAGATAGCTGCTACCTGCTTCAACAGGAGGATGTGGAAGAATTTGTTGAAATTTAAACGCTACCTTCTGTAAGTAGAAATAGAGGACTTCCCGGTTTCGTAGTTACAACCTGGAAAGATCATAACTATGAAGATTGGTTGCAAAATTGTTTTTTCCTCACTGTCCTAATTGCGAACGGGCACTAAATGAGGACCATCTGTAGGATAAATTGGTGGATCAAACCAACCAGCTAACGTGTGTAAGTGCTGTGGGCTCAGAAAAACGGAGAGATTACAACCCTGTCTAAGCTTCAAAGCTACCCATTGCTTCCAGCGTTGTGAGTGTGTGTGAATGAGTAGCACCCCATTTTCAAACAAGGCTGCAGAAGTAGTTGCATGCTTGCAGCAAGAAGCTATTTACACTCCGTAACGGCAGCAGGGCCCGAGGAACACAAAAAGCAAGTGCTTCTGTTTCAAATGACAACCACAACCAACCAACAAATCCAAAGAGCAGCTAAGCCAGCAAGGCTAGAACAGCTGCTCCTATTTATTTACTTTATTTTATTTTATTTTATTTAGTTTGTCAAGCACGTATGAGAAAACAAGTAAAAGGATGTCCATCACATGTAAGTACAAAAGGGTATGGATATATACATAATAAAGGAGTATGAATAAATGGGAAGAGTAGGACAGGGACGGTAGGCACGCTGGCGCACTTATGCACACCCCCTTAAGGACCTCTTGGGAATGGAGTCCACGGTAGACAGTTTATTGTTAAAGTTTTGGGGGATTATTTGGGGGATTATTTGCAAGATCCTAACTCTGAACAATCCCGAATCAAACCTGAACTCTTTACCTCCAGTAACTATTCTATGGAAACAAACGTGAGTTTCCTTGGTGTTTGCACCTGCTCACAAAATGTGATAGACAGGTGAATAAGAGAGAAGCATGATGCTGTTGTCGTGATGGTTGTTGCCTCCATCCGTTCTTTGTGAACAGAGGGATGACTTTCCACTTCCAGGAACAAGCAAAGGTGTCATCACAATCTATTCTTTGATTGCCCCAACTTTACTCTGTCCACAAAAGGTTTGTGCTCCAGTTCTTTCAAATTGGTCCGAGCTTCATTTCTGCAGCTTCTTGGAAGGCGGCTCCAGGTTGCCTTTTTCTTTCTGGTATTCAAATCGTCTCCATTACTTGGCTGCCTCCACAGCTGCCCCCCACCCCACCCCCCACCCCCGATTTCCTGATCTGAGCCATCTCCATGGGAGGAAGAACTTCTCTTCATGTCTCCCACCCTCCCCCGAAGCTCGCAAAGCCCAGGAGGTTTCAGATTGCGAGGCAGATAATTGTGCAATGAACATCAGGAAATACACCCATGTACACCTTTGGCCTACCTCATAATTAAGACAAGTGCAAATTCCCCCGTAGCCCACCAGGATTTCCCGGATCTAATGTTGTATCTGTCAAGTTGAATAAAAAAGGCTGAAGAAATGCAGAATAAATTTGCAGCACCCCAAGATATATAACCCAGTTCTGTGTGCTCCAAGTAGCATTCTCCTCCCCCCCCGCCAACCACACACACACACACACACACACAGCAAGAGAGATCTTCAATGGTTTCACTATGGGAAGCCCCAAATTAAATCTACACATCTGGAGAACCTTATGGTAGAGAGTTCAATTTTGTATTATTGCTTGTTTGTTTTTTGTCTAAAGTTTACAATCCCAGCAGCTAATCTTGGAATCAACTCATGCAATATTTCTATGGTCTTTTTAGAGTTACCAACAGAAAGGGAGGGGGAAAGTGGCTTGCAAAAACGAAAGTGCATTCCATAAATGTTTTCAAAGATAGTAACTAGGTGACTGAAATTTCTGCCATGAAAAATTCTAACTGGAGAGCATGATTGATGCCTCTGGGCTATGGATGTGTCCCATTGGAGGATATGAATTACAATATACCCAGGCGATGCCGGACCTTTTAACTCCCAATAAATCCTTTTGAAGTTTTGGAAGTTTGGCTCAAGGCTCATGATTTAAATGGGGTTAATCCTGACACTTGGTTTCACCAAGGTATGAATCAGTTCTTAGCACATAGAACAGGGGTTGCCAACCTTTTGGATCTCAGGGACCACCAAACTCATAATTTTAAATCCTGGGGACCACTAACTGGTTCTGTGGGCATGGCCTAATTTGTGGGTGTGGCTTTGTGGTCATGTGACTGGCTGGGCATGGCTTGTATGTAAATATTATAAATATTTATATAAATATTGAATTTTTTTTTATAAAAAAGAGCAACTTTTACTCAAAATCAGGCAAAGCAGGCAGGCAGATTGAATTGCTCACAGAATCACAGATTCATTTAGAGATCTGTGTTTCTGCCATCGGCTACCTGAGTCTGTCACATAAAATTAGCTTCCAAGCAAACTCACAAAATTAACTCACAATACACCAGGTATGTAAATATTGATTTTTTTGTTTAAAAAGAGCAACTTTTATCCAAAATCAGGCAAAACAGGCAGGCAGATTGAGTTGCTTACAGAATCACAGACTCACTTAGAGATCTGTGTTTCTGCCATCAGCTGTCTGAGTCTGTACTGCTTCAGTCCTAAGGAAGGTTCGGCTCGGCTTGGGCTATATGGGCGGCACAGCCTTGTGTTCCTGTGCAGCCTGGATTAATTGCTCTGGGGGTGACATTTCTTTGTGGCCCACCAGTTGGTGACCACTGATATAGAACATAGAATCAGAGGGCTGGAAGAGACCTTGGAGGTCTTCTAGTCCAGACCCCCTGCTCAAAACGGGAGACATTATTCCATCTCAGTTGAACGGTTGTTTGATCTTTTCTTGAAAACCTCCAGTGATGGAGCAATCAGAATTCTGGGAGGTGAATTCTTCCATTGATTAATTGTTCTCTTTCGTTGTGGCCTTGGTTGTGGCCTTGGTTCCACAGGCAGTGAAAAATTCCAAAATCCTGCTGGTATTTTTTGTTTGTTTGTTTCTTTGGCATGAAAGACTTGTGGTTGTGTTGGTGGCAACAACATGATTATTCCATGTTCTTTGTTCTAAGAAAGTGCAAGAGCCCAAGAAAGTTCTTAGAACATATAACACAGAATGATTGGATTGGAAGGGACTTGGAAGATCTTCTAGTTGAAGCCCCTACACCATTCCAGACAAATGGTTGTCCAGTCTCTTCTTAAAACGCCCCACTGATGGAGCACCCACAACTCCAGGGGACAAACTGTTTCACTGATAAATTGCTCTCAATGTCATGAAATTTCTCCGTAGTCTTAGTAGCTTTCCAAGTATCTTCACACCAGGGTTCTGACCCAGATTTTGTCAGACATAATTAAACACAAACTTGGTTTAAAAGCAAAAACTATTTTATTGCAATGCTGAGAATTGCTTTCATTCCCAGCCAGAACTAATCTTAAACCCTTCCCCAAGATAAGCACACACCTTTCAGTGCTGTGGAATGCTGCCAAAAATAGTAGCCAAATAATTATAACAGAAATCAACCAAAGTACCAGAAAAAACCAACCAGAGTACACAGAGCTTCAATGAGGACTTGAAATCTATCAAACTACTTTGCTTCCTGCAAAGGTTTCATCATCTTGGCCTGACTTTTATACCTTATGGGAGGGTCAATCCAGCCTTACTCCCAGCCTTATTCCCAAGTCACCCCTTCTGTTTCAGCTGCTCTCGCCTTCTAGCAGCTCTGCGCATGAGCGCACTGGGAACAGGCTCCCCTGGGTCCTCGGCCTCGCTGCTGCCAGACTCCGGAGGCTCCAGAGTCAGCACCCCACTCCCAGATGGTCCTGGCCCCATCTCTGCATCGGACGGAGGACCCTCATCCGAGTTCTCTCCAGACTCCCTGACTGGTCCCCTTTCTTTCTCTCTGTCCGACTCCACTGCCATCTGCACTGGAGAACCACGACAGGAAGTGGTTGGTTGGCTTTTTTTCTGGTATTTCTAGAGCCTTCGTACCTCAGTGTTTGGCCAAAGCTATCCTGTAGCAATCCCAACATGATCTAATGATGCCCACAAGGGACGGGTATGAGTGAGAAATACTGCCAGCCAAAGCCTTATTAACTATTTTTCTTCCTCCATGTGTGCTTAAACATGCAACAGACCTCCCTTTGGTCAGCTTCCTTCCCCATCTTCGAAATAGAGATATTAATTTTATTTCTTCCCTTTAATGAGCTACATACTTTACGCTTTGGAGGGGGGGTCACCGAAGTAAGTTTTAAAATCAATTATACAATTACATATGTAATAATAAGGGAGCAACGGATTAATTGTCTGTGGGGCAGGATTATAACCTTCTCATAATGCAGGTTTCATTAGGGCCAGGTCTATTATTGCAAGAAATTGTGGAAATCAAGAGGGGTGGGTGTTTTCAGGGAGAAATAACAAATGAGGGCTATTTCAAGATAAGAAAAGCTGTTCGCTGCTGGGACGGTGATAGCGGAGCCCCATACTGTATGTAAATAGATGGGGTCAACTTTCTCTGGTTTATGCAGAGTGCATTGTACAAGAATTAATTTTCATCCTATTCTAGAGACTGACAGGAAGAAGCTTTCTAATTATGCCCAAGGCTGTGAATGACCAACCTCTGTAGTCTTTAAAATGTGCGAGAACCTCTGTAATATAACCAAGCATTGAAAATGTGCGCATTCAGGGAGGTGAACTTCAAAAACGGATTTGGGGTTTTTTTGTTCCTGAATTTTTATGTTGAGGTGTATCCATTGAGGCCTAGGGTAGGAATTTCGGGTGTTTGTTTTTCTCAACTTACAAAAGGTCTTTGTAATTGAAGTCCCAGTCTTCCTTTGTTCCGTGTTTTGTTATTTCATTGTCAATGTCAATTGTCAATTGTCATTGTTGGAAGAGTTGTGGGAGCACTCACAACTTCAGAAGGCAAGACGTTTCAATGGTTGATTGTTCCTGACAGTAAGAACAATTAAGCGGTGGAACAACTTGACTCCAGAAGTTGTGAATTCTCCAACACTGGAAGAGATTAGATAACCATCTGTCTGGAATGGTATATGGTCTCCTGCCTGAGCAGAGGGGTTGGGCTAGAAGACCTCTAAGGTCCCATCCAGCTCTTTATTCTGTTAATGCAAAGATTGTTTATTTATGTAAAAGAAAAAGTGGTAGGGCTTCCCACTCCCTCTCAATGACTCTGGAAGGTTTACAAAAATAAAAACACAATATACAAGCATTTTCTCATTTTATATCATTTCTGAATTTAGTGGAGTGGGATGGAATGATTTCAAGTTGCAGGGCCCTGAACATATTCTAAGCAGGATGAAAACTTTCGGACTTCAAAATGGCTGAGCCTGGTTTTCTTTTGCACTTTCTTGCCAACCCTGCCCTGTCATTTTTGGTGGGCCACGTGGGGAAGGCGGGGCCAGGAGTGGGATTCTACCGGTTCAGACCGGTTCTATAGAACTGGCTGTTATGATTCTCCACACGTCAACTTGGGGCTTGACAGAGTTCGGAGAGCTGGCAAATCGTGCCCCTGGCTGACCCCAACCCTCTCCGCCCACCACGGACCTCCCCACCCAATCGGTCCTTATCGTGCAGGCCCAACATTGCTGACTGCATTCTCTCCAGCCCAGTCCTCCTTAAGGTATTCCTTTCCCACCTCTGGATGATCAGCTGTTCTGATGATCAGCTGTGCCAGGATCCCCTCCGCTGTCTTACTGCTTCACCCAGGAGGTTTCCCTGAGGCCCAGGAGGCCCAAAAATTGGAAGGGGGGGGGGGTGCTGCAAAAAGAAGAAGAAGAAGCCACGGCCAGCCAGTCACATGGCCACACCCATAGAACCAGTTGCTAAAACATGTGAATCCCACCCCTGGATGGGGGTCAGGACAAAGAAACAACTCCTGGGGTCCTTTTCTGGGGGAAGAGCCCCCCCGCTTGCTCCAGGAGGCGTCAACAAGAGTCTTGCAGACCCTGAGAAAGCCAAAACTTTCATTTCAACACATGTTAAAAACAAATTATTTCACTTGGCCCTTTATAAATGTGATCTGAGGCTCCCACCACTCACTCCCTGGCGTCCCAACCTCTGTACGTACTGTCCATCCTCGACTTACAACAGTTTGTTTAGTGACTGCAGTGAAAAAAGCGACTTATGACTTTCACAATCATGACCGCTGCGGCATCTCCATTGGTCACGTGTTCCAAATTCAGACGCTTGGCGATGGACACATATTGAACGATGGTCGCAGCATCCCGGGGTCATGGGATGCCCTTTGGCAACCTTCTGATGAGCTGAGTCAATAGAGGAAGCCAGGTTTGTTTAACGACCAGATTACTAACAACTGCAGGTCATATTACAAGACCTAAAATGGACACCGAACATCAAAAACGTCATCAAAAAAGCACCACAAAGAATGTTCTTTCTGCGCCAACTCAGGAAGCTCAAACTGCCCAAGGAGCTGCTGATCCAGTTCTACAGAGGAAGGATGGAGTCCGTCATCTGCACCTCTATAACCGTCTGGTTTGGTTCTGCAACCCAACAAGACAGACACGGACTCCAGAGAGTAATTAGGACTGCAGAAAAAAAATGGCTACCAACCTGCCTTCCATCAAGGACCTGTATACTGCAGGAGTCAAAAAGTGGGCTGTGAAAATATCTACAGACCCCTCACATCCCAGGCATAAACTGTTTCAACTCCTTCCTTCAAAATGACGCTATAGAGCCCTGAACATCAGAACAACTAGACACAAGGACAGTTTTTCCCCCAATGCCATCACTCTGCTAAACAAATGTTTCCCTCAACACTGTCCAACTATTTACAAAGACTGCACTATTATTACTATTAATCTTCTCATCACTCCTTATTGCCCATCCCCTCCCACTTGTGATTGTAGGACTGTAACTTTGTCGCTTGTATCTTTACGATTTATGTTGACTGTTTCCTAGTATGATTTGATTGCTTATTGTACCCTATGACTATCATTAAGTGTTGTACCTCATGATTCTTGACTCTTGATGAATGTATCTTTTCTTTTATGGACACTGAGAGCATTTGCACCAAGTCAAATTCCTTGTGTGTCCAATCACACTTGGCCAATAAAAGAATTCTATTCTATTCTATTCTATTCTATTCTATTCTATTCTATTCTATTCTATTCTATTCTATTCTATTCTATTCTATTCTATTCTATTCTATTCTTATTGTACCCTATGACTATTAAGTGTTGTACCTGATGATTCTTAACTCTTGATGAATGTATCTTTTCTTTTATGTACATGGAGAGCATATGCACCAAAGACAAATTCCTTATGTGTCCAATCACACTTGGCCAATACAGAATTCATTCATTCATTCATTCATTCATTCATTCATTCATTCATTCATTCATTCAGTAATTCACTTAACAGATGTGGCAAAACAGGTCGTAAAATGAGGTGAAACTCACCCAACAAATCTCTCACTTAACAGCAGAGCTCAACGGTGGTCGTAAATCGAGGAATGCCTGCATTCCTGCTCCCTTGAAACGGGTGAAAACATTTACAACCGATTGTGGGGAAAGCCAATTTCACTCTCCAAGGGAATCTTCCCTTTGAGAGCTGCGTTACCCGGACCGGTGACAGGCCTATTCAGGGAGGCCCTTTCTCAGATGTTGTTGAGATTTTCAAAGTAAAGAATTACAAGAAATGCAATTTAATCCAAAGTCATTACCTAAATGCTGATATAGGATAGGGATTACCTCCAATGTAAATGAGATATGAGACAGGCAATGGATTACAGGCGCTGTTCTTTAGGATGACTTCAGCAAATAGACTTAGATAAGGAAATCTTTGTAATTACATGAAGCTTCTCTGGTCAATTCTGACTTTTAAACACTGAAAAGATCCAGAGAAAAGAAAATCAGAAAAAAAGAAGAAGCCGACATGTGTTATTCAGGACAAAATTAAGTATTTCCTTTTTAATTCCAGACAATCAATAGAAGAACATCACACCGAATGAAAAGATGGGGCTGACTACACGTCCCTTTGTGACTGGTATCATTTCATCATTTGGGTAATATCATTTCCAAATTAAATTTTATGGTCCATTACAGATGAGCTCAAACAGTTTTTCTAATGGAATCTTAAATGGAACTGACTTGCTTTGCGTGGGGTTTGTCTCTTGGTTAAGATGTTATTTAGCTCTAATTATCCGATAATGAACTCAGGAAATTTAATTTTTAATATTTATATGTCAGAAATCTGTTGTACTTTGGCGAAGGTTTTAAATTAAAAATTAACATGGGTCGAATGCTCAATGGATATTGTCTTCGTCTCTCCGCTGAGCATCCAATCAGAGGGCTCTGTGTTTGTTTGTTTGTTTGTTTTAAAATAAATTATTCCAAAGAAAGAAAACAAGTGAAAAATAAACAGCAGAGAATGGGTGAATCTACTGTTCATGTCAAAATGTTTCAGCTGAATACCCAGCAAACGAAAAGTTGAAAAGAATCAACATAACTGTTACTGGCGGATCTATAGATAGTTTTATATAATTGTTATTATTTTTGTTCCTCTACTTTCAAATGCTGGAAGTCTAAATTATTTAGTTTTGCTTCTATTTTTTTAAAAATATTATTTAAATTGTATCCAGTTTTATTAATATCTAGTTTACAATCTACTTTCTCTTTAGAATCTACTTATACTCTAGTCTACCAGGATGCTTTCTTAAGTAATTGGGTAAGAGATGAATTGTATGTCTATGGAGATTTTCAGTCCTCCGAGTGGTGGTTGCCCCAAAGGTGCTTTTTCAAGAGGCAGCTGGACTTTCTTTGTTTTTTCCTTGAAGACATTTTGCTTCTCATCCAAGAAGCTTCTTCAGTTCTGAATTGTATAGTTTCTAGAATGAGGATGAAAGATTTGTGGCTTTATCATTCCAGCAGCCACTTTGACAATCTGGGCTGCTATCAAAATCTTCTTGGATTATCAGAAGTCTGCAACCCTCTTCTCACATTCTACTTTGAAATGCTGGCCAAGGAGGCGTCAAAGTGAAAGATTTGGTCCTGTCATTCTATCTGTTCTTCCTCAATAGATTTTCTGTTGGGTGGGATGGCTGGATGGAAGGAATGCATGGATGGATGGAATGCATGGATGGAATGGATAGATGGAATGCATGGATGGATGGATGGAATGGATGGATGGATGGATGGATGGAATGGATGGATGAATGGAATGGATGGATGGAATGAATAGATGGAATGCGTGGATGGATGGATGGATGGACAGATAGAGAAACTGTAGACAAACAGGTAGAAGATGAAAAGCCCTGTGGGAAATCATAGAAAGGTTGTAGTTGTCGGGTCTCCCTGTGCAACTCAGAGAATTGAGGCAGGGCAAGATAAACTTAATCTAAAATTATTCCAATTACAAATCTGTATTTCCTCTCCACAATTATTGAGTTTTAACCTGATAAAGAATTCTGGAGAACCTGAAAGCTAGTTTGGGATTTTGTGAATATTAGTTGACCCAATAAAGCCATTGTCTCGATATCAATTTTAATTTTGTTTTATTATAGTCAACACAATTATCTTTATGTTAATTTCACACATGCTCATTCTTTTCTTATTTTACTCTTTCATCATAATGACTTTGGGTTACAGATTGCCATCTGTGATGATATTAACTTTCCTAACACATGATACACATCTACAAGAAAATTGGAACATCAAGGAATAGATGTGGCCAACACAGCAATGGTGAGTGATGTTCAGTACACAAGATGTCTCACAAAGGCTGAAGTCTAGCAATGCATGACTCACAGAGGGGGTCAAGACCAAAGCAAGTGATATTACTTCATCATGCAAATTGCATATGTGTGCAATTATGTCATCATGTATGTGATAGCAGCCTAGATTTGGCCAACACATGGGACTAAAAGAAAGGAGACAGTGTGCCATATTCTTTTTATGGTATACATAATTATGACATCACAGAGGAATTCATAAAATAGAAGTGCCCAAATGAGTTCTAGATCCATGCAATATTGGTATAGAAGATGCCCAGGCTGGGCCTGAAGGAGGAGTCAAGCATGTCATCGGTCTAGAATCCCTTTGTGCCCACAAGTCCAACCCACCATTGACTCTTATCTATGGCCAATTTGCTTTGATGGTTAGTCAGATTCTTGTAGAGAGCTTAAGCTTGCAACAAACCTTTATATTCATTTGTACTGCCTGGATTTCCTGATTTCTCACACTTCTTAGGTTTCTCCTGAATATAATTCTGCATTTGCCACATCTTTCATGGGCTTTTATTAGTCGAGAAAGCCATGTGTTAGCCTGACTCTCCGATGGTATAATGGCACTTTTTCTATTTCAGTTTTTAATTGAATAGTAAATTAGATTAATAAACACCCCCAGCAACACTAACATCAGAATTAAAGCGATCATGCTCCCATAAATATGAACTGCTTCTAAGCAGGGTCTCCGAAAGGTTGATTTGGGCTTTACCGTTTTCTATCCATGCTTGAAATAATAATAATAACGGCAGTGATAAATGCCTGGGCTTCCAGTTTCTTTTGATAACCCGCGTGATTATCTGGCTACGTTTGATCTTAGTGGAAAGACGGAGAAATTAAAACGATTTCTTCCTTTCCGTCACACAATAAAGTGAAGCCACAAAGCAGGGTTCTGGAAAGGGCCACATTTTCCCCTCTGAAATAACAGCCTACTTTATGCAGATCTGTACCAAGAGGAGGTGATATAATATCTATATTCCAATCTTATCTCCCAAAAGCATGAAAGGCAAAACTCAAAACTCGTTGGCTCTGATGATTGCCTTTCCCACACTAGCTCTTATCACCACCCATCCCCCACCTCCCTCCTTGTCGCGTGTAATTGAATTAATTTAATTAAATGCCATTGTCATCCTCACCCTGTTTAATGGCAGATACAAGTTGGGATTTTTTTTTTCCTTTTTGATGTTGCTACTCCATTATAGAGTTACTAAGATGCTTACATAAGTATCTATCAGGCCAGGCAGCTTCGGGATAATTCTGAGCGGCTTACCAAAAGGAAAACTCTAGAGGAAGGGGGAAATAAGGATGCACATTTGCAAGGAAATAAAAGCATTCCACCTTATGTACATAATTCTATCTCTACTTGGACCCTGGAGGGTGGGGGGGAGCATGTTTTAATGAGGCCAAGACAGGCCACAAGGATCTCCAGAGGGATGATGTTTCCGAAGTAAGAGCGGCCACAGAAGAAATCCACTTCCTTGGTCCATCTGGATGATCTGGTTCAATCAAGGAGGCCAGGAGCAGGCCTACTCGGTCAGCCTGAACAAAATGGACGGAAAGGATTGGAGACAGAGGGGCCTCCAACCAGGCAGTCCCTAGGCAAGGAAAGATGTTAGATTAGAAAATGGAAATAGAATGGGAATAGAATAGAATAGAATAGAATAGAATAGAATAGAATAGAATAGAATAGAATAGAGTAGAGTAGAGTAGAGTAGAGTAGAGTAGAGTAGAGTAGAGTAGAGAATAGAATAGAATAGAATAGAACAGAACAGAACAGAACAGAACAGAACAGAACAGAATAGAATAGAATGTATAGAGTAGAGTAGAGTGGAGTGGAATGGAATAGAATAGAATAGATTAACTGAGTAGAGTAGAATAGATTAGAATAGAATAGAAATAGAATAGAATAGAAGATAGAATAGAATAGAATAGAATAGAATAGAATAGAATAGAATAGAATAGAATAGAATAGAATAAGAATAGATAGAAGAATGGAAGAATGGAAGAATGGAATAGAATAGAATAGAATAGAATAGAATAGAATAGAATAGAATAGAATAGAATAGAATAGAATAAGGAATAGAGTAGAATGGAATGGAATGGAATGGAATGGAATAGAATAGAATAGAATAGAATAGAATAGAATAGAATAGAATAGAATAGAATAGAATAGAATAGAATAGAATAGAATATTCTTTCTTGGCCAAGGGTGATTGGACACACAAAGAATTAGTCTGTGGCACAGAAGTTCCCAGAGTTTATGTCCAGGCTGTGAGAGATCTGTAGTTATTTTACCCCAGTCCTCTTGCTGACCTGTCCAGAAGACAGTCACACAATCTAACCATTGACTTGGGGTGCAGGATTTAGTCCGACAGAAGGCTTAAAAGTGACACCCAGCACATATATTATTCAATTGTTGATAGAAGATGGAGCCTGAAGGAGACGGGGCTTAAGTAGGGCATCCTGAATCTTCTCTGAGATGAGCCAAGCCGCTGGAGAACCTCTTGGCCTTGTCCTGGAGACCTCGCTTGGCTTCCTGAAAGGCTGCGGGGATTGGGCTCATCAAAACTGGATCAGAACCAGAGCTTGTTTCAGCCTTTGTATGCTGCTCTTTTCTTCCCCTCATTTTAGAAATGTTGACCTGGAAACCTTAGTACAGGGGTGTCCAACCTTGGCAACTTTAAGACTTGTGGACTTCAACTCCCAGAATTCCTCAGCCAGCTTTGCTGGCTGAGGAATTCTGGGAGTTGAAGTCCACAAGTCTTAAAGTTGCCAAGGTTGGACACCCCTGCCTTAGTATATCCCCAAGGAAATGTTTACTAGCCCCCTTTTTTGAGTTTCTCATCCTGCATTTGGAGAATGTATTCAGTTTGCCATCCGGGAAAGAGGCACGATTTACAGTAACAAACCAACACATTATCTTTCCATTTCTAATTGATTTCAAAAACAATGGCTTTGCTGTTGCTTCACAAGGAGGCAAGATCTTTAATTGTCACAAGGTCACTTTGTAAGTTTTAATTGCTGGGTGCTACGGTGTCCTTTTGCAGCTTTCAAGATGATAAATGGCTCCCTGGTTCAAAAGCTAGTCTATATAAACAAGCTTATCTCTGCCCATAGTCTTTCATGAAAAATGAGTTGTGAGTATCATTGTTAATCATGGTAATTGTGAATGCTAAGAGGGGCCAGTATTATGAGTTTTCCTATTAGACTTTCAATTCATTATTTAAAATGAGCAATCTGGGAGCCATCGAGAGCATTCTAATTTTAATTATTCGGGGACTGCATTTCAGATAATTCTTTTCTTCATGGAGAGAGGGACAAAACTTTGCGGAGATACATCCAAGGGTTGGGCTCCCCATATCCTGATTTTTATTTGGAATTAACCTGACAAACAGGGTCCTTGCAATACACAGTTCTAAGGATTTGCATCCAATACCCCATCGATGCTACATGTGAATGGAACAACTCCTTCCATCCGCTACGCTTCTTACCTTGCTATTACTTATCTGGAGCTGCAGTAGAAAGAATCACGTTTTTTAAAAAACGGAGAAGTAACTTTGGAAGGATACTGAATGCGAATTTAAGCAGATAACCAGGGCCATAACTGAAGAAGCTTCTTGGTTGAGAAGCAAAACATTTTCAAGAAAGAAAGAAAAACAAGAAAAAGCCAGTTGCCTTTTAGACAAGCTCCTTTGGGACCTGGACGATTGAGGATTTCCATAGACATATCAATCCACAAGGAAAAGAAAAATTAAAGAGATGGACAATTCAAAAGTTCAGTCAACCTGAAGTGACACACAGAAGATAAAACCAGAAGGACATTGGAGGATTCAGAAGGAGACAAACTGGGAACTCTCCTTGTGACAGTGTGGCTCTGAAACTCATACTTTTTGGAGAAGACCATCCAAAGGCAGCGCGAAGAAAGAGGGGAGACACCAATATCTAAAGAAAGGCACCGGCTGCTATTAAAGAGTCTAGGAAAGGTCTAGAACCTTCTCTGAAGGTTGTCTGAAGGTTGAATCATTCCAACTGGATTAATGTTATTGTTATTTGAGAGACGTTTCATCTCCCATCCAGACAGCTCTACCTGGATGATGGAGAACCTTCATGGCCATATTGCAACACACTTTGGGAAGGAAACCCCTGAGGTTGGCAAGGCAGGAGTTGGTACTTTCCAATGGCTCTCTGCCTCACTGTCTTGCTCTGACTGAGGCAGCGTAACATCTCTCAAAGTACCAACAAAATATTAGCCCAGGTGCAATGACTCCAGGTGCAACTTCAGACAACCTTCAGACAACTTTGCCTGGATGATGGAGAATCTTCATCCACATGGTTCAGAACCTTATCCAGTGATATATAAAATAGAACAAACAGATATGGCGAAATTATGAATGAAAAGGGTGAACTTAAATCTATGCAAGAACTGGAGCAATAAGGTATAAGGATGAATTGGTTTTTATATGCGCAAATACATTCTAGATATGATAAAGATCTCAAAACAGAAGTTTTTTATGATAAATTGATTGCCTTAGATAAAAATTTAACAGGTACTGATGAAAAGGTGATTAAGAAATTATACGGATATTTATTAGAGGTTAAATTAGAAGAAGAACAAGTTAAAGAAACAATGATTGCATGGGGGGGGAATTTTGGATATGGGATTGACCTAGAGAGATGGCAAAAACTATGGTCTCAAAATTATAACATGACAATGTCAACTGCATATAAAGAAAATTTGTATAAGATGTTTTACAGGTGGCATCTTCCCCCAATGAGAATAGCAAGAACGTTTAAGAATAAATCTGAAAAATGTTGGAAATGTCATCAGATACGTGGCTCATTTGACCATATGTGGTGGACATGCGCAGAGGCGAAAAAAAATTGGACTACAATCCACACATGGTTGGAAAAAATGACAAAAAGTCATATTGATTTTAAACCAGAAATATTTTTATTGGGTATTGTACCAGAGATATACAGTAGAGAACTGATATATTTGATTGTGAATGTACTAACAGCAGCTAGAATTGTATTTGCAAAGAATTGGAAAAATGAGAAAATACCAACACAGGAGGAAGTTATTAAGAAAATACTGGAATGTGCTGAAATGAGTAAATTGACATTTGAAATTAGAGAACAAGAAGAAAAACAATATTATAAGATATGGGATTTATTTTATCAATGGTTAGAAAAAAAGTGTGGAAATGGTATATTTTATAGATAACTTTACAATATAAAAATAATAGAATTTAAGAGAAAATGATATAAGAATGTATTTTTTATTAGATGAAGTGGCAATGGAAGTTACATTACATATTGGTTTAAAATGTTGAATATCCTATATGAAGTGGTGGAACAAATAGTTATTGTTAAATGAAAGAACCATAATGATAATAATACTTATATATATACATAAAATGGAAAATATGAGAATTTATGGGACTTGGGAAGGAGGACTGTGGACACGTAGCACAAAAGAATTGCAACCAGTCGACACGCTGTATGTAATTGAAAGATGGTTTTATGTTTTTATGTATTGTTTTGTCTGTGTTTGTTTAGAAAAATAAAAAACTTTTTTTAAAAAAGAACCTTATTATCCTCCCATTGAGGAACTAAGTGATTGCTTCCTGGTTTAGAGACTTCTGGTTTAGGAATATTTCCTTCACTTTCCGCCTCCTCTCCTTGCTCAGGAACCTCAAACAAGTTCAGTGATCAAAACTTCAAATCCCATTGATTTGTAGACTCTTAAACACTCATATATCAAAAACCTCAAACCCCTGTGTCAGCGTTCCAACTAACAAACTCCAACCCAGTAAACTCCGAGACAAGCATTTCCTCAAAGTTCCATTTTATGAGAGTTGTCATATTGGCACATCTGGGAAAATCCAAATCTGAGACTTCTGGGTTTTCCCTTCCACAAGAGAAATTCAAAGATCCCTCCCCTGCACCCATCAGTCCCTCACTTGGCCCGACCAAATCTTTGTCCCAACTGGAGACCTTCCTCCAGACACTCCTCTCCGGGTGCAGGGAAACATGTCCTTGACTCTCTGAGAAAGAATGTTGTTGAGACTATTCTTCTGCTCACTAAGAAATCCCCCCCTCCCAAATTCCCAGGCACTCCAAGCTGGCAGCCTCGAAGCTTCGAAATAAAATATGGCTTCCAAGGCTGACGCCGTGACTTCCACAATCCCCCTGCTCCATTGGAGATGGCCAGGCTGAGCCCAAGGGAGGGGTCAAATGCCTCACGAGTCTCTTTGCACCCACAAGAGATCTAAAAAGTCCAGCCTACCTTGAATTCCTTCTACTCTTATCTCCTGCTAATTTCCCCTCTGCTCTTAGGTTTAGATTCTTGCAGAGCTTAAGCTTGCAACAAATCTTGATGCCCACTCAAATGGTCTGGATCTCCTGGCTTCTCTGGTACTTGACACCCCCTCTGGAAAAAAAAAAGCCATGGTGGAGACAACAAAAAAAGGAAAGAAAAACCAGTGATGCCCTGAAGAAAAAAGAAGCCAAGATGAAATTGGGTAGGTGCCTCTTTCTTGCAAGTTTTTGTAGCTAATAGTCTAAAAAAATGGCCAATATTTGTGCCCCAAAGTTATACCACGTCGTAATAAGTAATAGAAAGGAAGTGGTGTAATAATTCAATATTTTCATGCTGGTTGCATTACAATTATGATGTTAATTAATTATCTGTCTGGCAGTTACAACTATCCGGAGGCATAGTTGCGGTTGACTTGGTGGTGTTCGGCTAGCAGTGAGTAATTAACCTCTCTTCTTCTCTGGGATTCTCTACAAGATGATCATCATGTTGATGATATAATTATTATTAATTCAGTTTCTGTGTTTCGTTGACATTGTTAATTACTTGTCGGTAATCAGCTAATGTTTAATCTTCATTGTTGGATAGCTTCTTAAAAGCCTGCTTAAAATGGTTCAAAGAGGATTCTTGGAATAACATTACTGCCTTAAGTGTCTGTAAGATCAGTAGTCAGAATAAATTATTATCTAAATTATCTTCAGATCAGGATTTCTGGATCTAATTAGATTGCTTTTTCTGGGGCTCGCAAGCCATAGAAATAGCTGCCAATAAATCACAGGAACAAGCTCAGGTGCTTTTGGTGCCAGCTTTGAGAAGTGATTACACTTATAAACTTGTCAATATCACTTAAAGAACAAAAATTAATTTACTACTCTTTTTGCTGGGGAAGATAAGTGAATCTTGGCCTGGATCCTTTTCTCCCTGACATTCTTTCCCAGGTATACAATCAACTGAAGTTTGCAAATGGATACGGCCAAAGAATACCACTAAACTTTCTTGAGCAAAAGACTTTGGGGTTGTTGTTTTTCTTGGTTATAAATGGAGTTGCTTTCCAGAAAGTTTGTGATGTTTCCCTCAGATTTGCTAAAATCAAGTTGATCTCAAATGTCTTCTGTGGTTTCAGTGGCCACTGGTCCATCACTTTCTGTTTAGGCCAAGAATAAGTCATGTCAATCTAATGGAGGCCTCTTCAAAAGGACAAAAAAATGGGACATTGTGATGGCTTTTCATCTATCTAGCACCACAAAGAGCCAAAGAGCCAAACATTTTAACAGTCTCCTTTCCTACTTCTAAAAATCTTTCCTTCAAATGACTACATCATTCTATTCCAGCAATCTGGAACCTAATTTTAATCTATAGGTCCGCCACTAACAGCCCACAGTGCTTCCATCCAAATAGGTTTCTCTCCAATTTTTCATTCTCAGCTGTCAAGCTGACATTTCTGCCTCCCTTTTCGTTTCTCACTGTCGTAACCCTCTAAAACGAGACTTTAGGAAATGATAAAGAAGCCCATTTTCAAAATGTCATGATCATAAACAATCCTAGGAAATGGCATTTCTTGAACAGGGTTTTCTCTACACCAGAGGTGTTTAGAAACTTCAGAAACTCTTCGAGTTAAGACTGAGGGCAGAAATCTGTTACCGTACCTTGAATAGAATAGAATTCTTTTTATTGGCCAGGTGTGATTGGACACCCAAGGAGTTTGTCTTGGTGCAAATGCTCTCAGTGTCCATAAAAGAAAAGATACATCCGTCAAGAGCCAAGAATCATCAGGTACAACACTTAATGATAGCCACAGGGTACAAGAAGCAATCAAATCATACTAGGAAACAGTCAATATAAATCGTAAGGATACAAGCGACAAAGTGACAGTCATAGAGTTTTCCTAATGGCAGTTCTCATTATTTGTTAAGATAATAAATATCATACATCATCAAAGGAAATCCAAGCTAATAATTAATATTTGTCTTCCAGGTAGCTTCTGATTCTTCCCCAGAAAAAATTCTACTACGTAGCATAAAATTGGAGTAAAACCACAGCAGCCTCCGATGGGCAGCTACATTAACCTCACCCACCTAACTGATCCAAACTTACAGTCTTTTTTTATGTGTGTGTGGCACTATGTGACTGGTCTTAAATTGAGGACCAGTCACATAAATTGCTCAATAATTAGGTTCTAGGAACACTAACCCTACATGACTGAAAATTTAATTTTCTAACTGTACTTTGGAATCACCTTTAGAAAAGACTCACCTTGTTTTTTTTTTACTTCTGCAATTAATTGGAAGCAATACTCTCTATTTATGCATAGTAGATAAGGTAACACTTTATCTAGTGTGAGAGTCAGAGCTCTATAACGGATTGTGCTAAGAGGCTCAGGACCAAAGCTCTTGTTGCAAATGTTTTCTTGAACACATCTTGACAATATTGTGCTGGACAGATTCTCAAACTGTAGATCCACCACCTTGGGTTATTCATGACCACCTAGGAGAAGAGGTCACTTTATTTAAAAAAGAAACGATCAGGTTCTGTAAGCAAAGTGAGAACATTCAAAATATGCTGCCTTCAAGCATCAGGAAACCCACAATCCATTTGTGCAATCCAAATTGTAAACAAAATCCAGAGTGCGATTTTAGAGAAGGATAAATTGGTGGGTCTTGTTATCTATCAAAGCCAGCTGCCAATCACGGCACCTGATTTAATTTTGTTTTGAAAGGATCCCACCAATTCATCCATCATTATAGCTAAGTCCCCACATTTGAGAATCACCACTGCAGCAAATAAGAATTGTAAGGAGGCTGCAGGAATTTTGAAGAGTAATAAGTAAGACATACATTACAAAATGCTAGAATATAAATCATATTTTATAGCCCACATAATATATCTGTCTTTGGGTTTTAATTCTAAAAACTATATTACTTTTCATCTCGGGGTTACAGCAAATTATTTGTACCAAGGACAACTGCCCCCTCTCTAAGAAGGATGGCTGCACTCTTTAGTTGCCATCTTACTTTTAGAAACAATCAAACCGGGTTTTTTAAAAGCCAATTTTGAATGCAGGCATGATGACATTTATGTGGCTGGACGATTCTTTAGCATCTGACACTATAATTTTAGGGGATTTAACTCAGAATGAAATACATTCACTGCTGTGTGGAAATCTATTCATTTTCAAAAATAGCTTTCTTTGTGGGCAGTAAACAGGCTCCCACTAAAACTTGTGCATGATTTTAATTACAGATAAGTTTCTCTTTTTAAAGGCCAAAGCATTCATGCTCAGGTTGCTAAGCTGAATTCAATACATCTATATGTTAAAGGTAGAAAAATAATGTGTAAACAGGGAAAGTATTGGACCCAATTGCTGTTAATTTGGTTTTGATCAATTCACATTGACTGCACTTTATATGCAAATGAGAAGTGTGCTAGGCTGCTTAAAAATAGCTCTGTTGGATGGGGGTTTTATTTGTTTTTATCGTTTCTGCGAAACAAAACAAAAAAGAAAAACCTTGAACTAGCAACTGAAGAAAACAAACAAATCAACAGGTAACAAATAAACTTTGCAGCTGAGGACTCACACCCATGTTAATTCATGCACAATAAACTACAATTTACTACCTAATCTCATAGTTAGCTAGACAATGTCCAACTGAGAGAAACAAAGGGACATTATATTTTCTTTTAAAAGACATCGGTACAAATTATATCATTATGGTCTGTATCAAGATTTGGCTTAGTTGTCAATGTGGGGATTTAGGAGGTGCTGAGACTTCTATGCTTATTGTGACTCTGAGCCCAGCCAGAAATCTGAATTCAAATACAGTATATGGCTATCTTGTTGCCAATAATTGAAAATCAACAAATGGGTCCCCGCCCCCGCTGAATTGACCCCCACAGTCAATAGAAAATACAATAGAACAAGGGTCGGTAATGAACATGGATTAAACAGAGTTAGGGGCCTCCAGTGTTCTCTCTGGATATTCAGTGCTGCATCTGTCCAGATGTCACCTGGCCTTGAGAGTGAAATCTATCAAAATATGGCACAACGCCCCTGTGCAATATGTTGCACAACATCCCACCTTCAGAGTAGCCTGGCTAGAGAGTCCTACAAAATATCTAGTATCTACAGATCCCCTCACATCCTGGACAAAAACTGTTTCAAGTCCTCCCCTTGAGATGCCAATATAGGGCATTGCATGCCAAGACAACGAGACACAGAGATAATTTTTTCCCTTCACTCTGCTGAACACCTAATCCTCACAGTAGTGTCTTATGTCTAAGGATATTTACCCATGTAGTAAGGCTGTACTATTATTATCTTTCTCATCTTTTCTACTACCATTTCTTATTGACATCTTATGATTATATTACTTGTTGTTTGTACTACACTGAGAGCTTCTGCACTGGAGACAAATTCCTTGTGTGTCCAATCACACTTGGCCAATAAAGAATTCTATTCTGTTCTATTCTATTCTGTTCTGTTCCATTCCATTCCTTTCCTTTCTATTTCTATTATTTCTATTTCTATTATTTCTATTATTTTTATTTCTATTCTATTCTGCAGTATATATTATTCTATTTTCTATTCTATTCTATTTTATATTCTATTCCATTCTACTCTATTCTATTCTATGTTATGTTCTATTCTATAGTATATTTTCTATTGTATTGTATTGTATCCCATTCCATCCCATTCCATCCCATCCCATCCCATCCCATTCCATCCCATTCCAAGTAGAAGCTAAAGTTTCGGGTCACTATATTGGACCCTTCCTAATAATGATGATCTCTCTCCTGGAATTTTCCTTAGATGGAAGACTTGGTGAATTCTCTATCAATTAATTTCAGACATTCTGTGCTATGCTGGATTGACATGAGCCACAATTTTCAGGACTTCAGATTGGGGTAGCCCATGTTAATTTGGCACAAAACATCTTGGTTTATTCTAAATAATAAAATAAAAAATACAATGGAAGCACCCCTGTTTCGAAGGCTGTGAATGCAGCCCTATCCTGCATTTCACCAGGGTATTGTCGGAATGCAGCATCTCACAGAAGGAGCCAACCAATGTAAACCATGTTGCCGGTTCAGTTTTGTTTGGTCTCACTCCATCAGCCTGGATGTATTAGGTTCAGGAAAGTTTCTTTCTTCAGGACCCTGGACAGAGCAAGCGGTGAACTCAGCGGAGAAAAGCCTTTGATACCATGGAGCTAAAGATGGCCGTGGGTGCTCTTTGATGGGGTGAAGCATAGAACATAGAATCATAACATTGGAAGGGACCTTGGAGGTCTTCTAGTCCAACCCCCTGCCCAAGGCAGGAGACCCTATACCATTCCTGGCAAATGGTTGTCCTTGAAATCTCTTCTTGAAAACCTCCAGTGATGGAGCACCCACACCTTCTGAAGGCAAGCCATTCCACTGGTTAATTGTTCTCACTTTCAGGACATTTCTCCTTAGTTCCTGATTGGATCTCTCTTTCATAACCTTCCACCCATTTACTTCTTGTCCTGCCTTCAGGTGCTTTGGAGAATAGATTGTCCCCCTTTTCTCTGTGATAGTCCCTCAAGTAGTGGAAGACAGCTGTCATGTCACCCCTGGCCTCTCTGTTAGACTAGACGTACAGTAGTGGTCAAAATTGTGGAAACCTTTTGGGAAAGATGTCTTTTCTAAAACTAGCTAGCCGAGGTTTTTTTTTTTTTAGTAGTACCATAAAATTATATATCAATGGAAAGATAATTTAATCAAGGAAGTGATGCAATAACTTTTATGAAGGATTTGTTATTAGAATAGAAGTTACAGTATAAAGAAGAAAGATGAAACACATAGAAAAAACAAGGTATACAAAACTTATCACCATGTCAGTTAATAGTTAGTTGGATAACCTTTACCATGAATTATGCCCATACAGCATCTTCCCATGGAGTGAACCAAGTCTTTTAGTTCTGCAGCTGTTTTAATGTGAAACCAAGATTGAATGATTGCTTCTATTAAATGGGTTTTATTGCTGGGTCACTTCTGACTAACAAATTTCTTTAGTCAGCTCCATAGATTTTCAATTGGGTTAAGGTCTGAGCTATTCCCAGGCCATTCCAGCAATGGAATATGATGATCTTGAAACTCCAGCAAAAAAAGTGGTGCTATTAGCCATCAAACCTCAAAAATATACTTTTCCCAAAAGGTTTCCACAATTCTGGCCACTACTGTACTTAGTTTCCACAATCGTTCATTGTACGATTTAGCCTCCGGGTCTCTGCTCTTCTCTATGGTATATTGCATATTCCAGGTTGCACCTGAAGGTCTTTAAACATGTGCAACAAACAAGGTTGGAATGATTTTCAAGCACCTTATTGGGATACAATTCTCCTCCCTTTCATTTCATCTTTCTTTTTCCTATTGATCCTAAAACACAACTAATGTGCGGGCATTGAAGTAACATTTCCAGGTTTCAGAAAGAGTGGGCAAGCATATCAAAATAGTTCAGAAACACTTAT
This sequence comes from Notechis scutatus, assembly GCF_049901735.1. Lineage (NCBI taxonomy): Eukaryota > Metazoa > Chordata > Lepidosauria > Squamata > Elapidae > Notechis > Notechis scutatus. The sequence goes on from NC_142013.1 coordinate 115,254,570, forward strand.
TTCATCCATGCTTTTATGGCTTTAAAATTAGACCTTGAGTGCCACTGATGTGTCGGATTTGCTAAAGGAAAGCTGTGTCTGTGCCAAAACTCATTTGATGGAGAATCTTTGTTTTGTTTTCCAATTAGACATTTTATGCAGAAAGGAAAACTGGGCATCGCTTAACGGTTATTCTTCCAGTTGTCATCCCCACAAAGTTGCACATCTGCACCCCATGTCACTATTTTAAAATGACACGCTTTCTAAATGGCTGCATTAACTGTAGTTTTAATATGATTTGGTTCCCAAAACATTGGATGTAAACTTCACAGTAAATAGGGAATGTTGACTATTTTTGGTGTGTGTTGTTTTGTCCAAACATAATTTCATAAAGTGACAAACCATTTTTACAACAGCATGAGGTTAATATAGTGTAGATTGTTTCATGCAGGGCTAAGTTAATCTGGATGGGATGGGACTCGGCTTTTTTCGTAATGGAATGAGAGCAACGTGGAGATTTCATGGCCCACACTCACAAACGTATTGTTTCATCACTTCTGGCTATGAATAAATTTGCTTTCAGGCATTTTGAGGGGTTTTTTCAGAGGGGTGCAATCCAAAACATTGGCTCGGAAGGAAGGCCCGGTGGCTGTGGAGAAATATAGTTCTAGGGAAGTCTTCATTTTTGGGAGAATAAGAAAGTTTGTGTCCTCATGTAGGAGTAGCATTCTGTGATGGCAGCAATGCAGATTTCAGACAGAAGATATTCTGCAAGACTTTCACAACTATTCATAGACTACCTGGAAGGAAGGGAGGGAGGGAGGGAGGGAGGGAGGGAGGGAGGATGTCAGAACTGCCATCCTGAACTTCAGCCTTGCTTTGCTGTAGATGCCAGCCTGCCATAAACTGTGGGGGGATGGAGCTTCTGGGAAGAGGGAAACTGAAACTATTCATTGTGCCTGAGATCGGCTCATTGCCCCAAGGCCAGAGATCTGGGAGGAGAATGCAACGGCTCACCATCTAGCCTGCCAATGCAGGGAAGGTGACCAAAACAGTTCCTTTGAACGTGTGACTAGATAGTGGGGAGATAACTCTCTCTCTCTCTCTCTCTCTCTCTCTCTCTCTCTCTCTCTCTCTCTCTCTCTCTCTCTCTCTCTCTCTCTCTCTGGCTTTGCTTATTGTAATCCACTTGGCTTTTAGTATACTTTTAGTATACTTTTCACTACATATGGATCAAATTGGGGCAGGCCTGACAGAGGGAGGGAGGAGGGAGGGAGGGAGAGAGAGAGAGAGAGAAAGAAAGAAAGAAAGAAAGAAAGAAAGAAAGAAAGAAAGAAAGAAAGAAAGAAAGAAAGAAAGAAAGAAAGAAAGAAAGAAAGAAAGAAAGAAATGCAGGAACTACTCTCTCTTATGTGATTTGAACATATCCATCCTAGACTCTATGTTGCCTTCACCTCATCTGGGGGGAAAACACAGCAGTTGTTGTTGTGAGAGGTGTAGCATCTGATGTTGAATTTTACTCCCAAGTACAGAATTTAGCATTTTATGAAGAGTTCTAGGTCCATCAAACTTCTACAGACCCCCCCAAACCTTTCTTTTATTTCTCACCCATCTTTCTCATACTGCCAAGCCCTGAAGGGGTAGGAGAAGTGTGGGTTTCATAATGCACCTACAAGATGTGTACCTCTGTTCAAGTGTTTTCCTTGTGTGCTTGTGACAGGCCCCCCCAAATGATTTGCACAGGCTGTCAAGGAGAATCCTGCTGCCAAGCAACTGGGCTGCCCTGCCACCATTTGCTTTGAACGGGGTAGGAGAAGCACTTCAAATGGACACCCCAGTGAAAGTAACACAATGCGTACAGATAGCACATCTCTCTGTAATACCACACTTTCATTGGGGATGTGCACTCAGCTGTGCATTTCTATCCACATTAATCCTCACTCGGTGGTGCATAATTAAATTTGATCAGAGCTCGACGGGCTGAAAAATCTCAACTCTCGGTGCTGGAGGCAAGGAAATTGCCCAATGCAGAACAAGTCCTTCTTTTCGACAACAAGTTGGCTTGCCCTCCGTGATGTCCTATTACAAAATCTGAGGGTGTCATCTAGACAGTGACAACTTCACTTTCACAAGATCCTCTCTAATGAGCTGGGAACATGCGGAGAAAGAGGGAGGCAGCTTGAAGAATTGCCCTTGGACAAGGTTGTGACTGGCAGAAGAAAAGGTGAAGACTGCCTCTATAGGAAGAGGATCCAAGAAGCTTTCACCTCCCTCAAGAGCTCACCTCACCTCACCAACGATGACACAATACCAGGCAGCGTGTTTTACACTAATCAGCATCAGCATCACCTGGAAATTGTACCTGTTATTAGCTTTTCCTCTGCAAAATAGATTCACCGATCGCATGTCACGTCAAATTGCTATTGTCCAGCTCTCAGGCAGAAGGTCTCCTCCTTCTTCTCTGTCCTTACGGTCTCTGTCCTTAAAGTGCTCCTTTAAGGAAAGAAGAAGTTAAACCCTCTGATGATGGAAAGAGATGGAAGCTTCTATTAAACAAGCTCACGGTATGAATATAATATCAGTTGAAAGCAGATGGTGGGTCGTGACAGCCACAGGACTGGAGTTCACCAGTATGTTTTTCATTCTTCAATTCCATGAGTTTCTCTTCTGCTCCTCAACTTTCTCTTAGCTTTGGTGCAACCTTCTTTCCATTTCTCCCTATTGCTGCCTCATCAGAATATTCTTCACTGACTTGCCCGAAAAGGTTTGGGCAAGGGCTTCTCCTCCATGCAACCAGATGTTTCCAACGCCCAACTTTCACGTAGCTCGAAAGTTGGGTAATCCACAAAATATTTACTCCCTAGAGACATCTCCTTATGCCGTCTTTCAAGACACACCCAGTCCAGTTTGAAGGGAAGCATTTGTAAAAGTAGAGAATGTGAACCCTTAATTCAATCGAGCATTTGCACTTGAATCGGCACCAAATGAATGGAGGTACAGAATTCTTCGTTATGGCAAGATAGATTGCACTTTTATTTAAGCTGTTTTTGCTATTTTGATGCCTTCTTTATGTTTTACATCACAGTTCCTTTGAGCATCATCCAACAATCACCAGAGTTTCATTCTGAATCATTATTTTTATGCAAATAATTTTGTGTAACCATGGCTTCCATTAAACAACATAGATTGTTGTGGCTTTGTATGTTGGTTATGATTTGGAACCCACTTTCTGTGTCTTAATGTATGGTGGAAATTCAATTGTGGCTGGCTTAATAGGCTGGTTAGAGGAATATGTGAACTCATAAACCACCCAGCATCATACAATGAAATAGGTGGCTATATAAACTGAATGAAATAAGTGAAATAAATAAATAAATAATATTCTGACTTGTTTTTAAGTGATACCTTTGCTTTTCTGGAGTCATGGTTTAGAACATGGCATAGAATAACAGAGTTGGAAGGGACCTTGGAGGTCTTCTAGTCCAACCCCCTGTTGAAGAAGGAGAGCCTGGAGCATTTCAGGTAAATAGTTGGGTCCAGTCTCTTTTTGATAACCTCCACTGATGAAGCAGCCACAACTTCTGAAGTCAAGTTGTTCCATTGATTGATTGCTCTCACCGTTAGGAAATTTCTAGGTTGCTTCTCTCCTTGATTGGTTTCCATCCATTGATTCTTGTCTTGCCTTCATTTGCTTTGAAGAATAAGTTGACTCCCTTGTCTTTGTGGCAACCCCTCCAATTGTGGAACCCTGTTTTCATGTCCCCCCTAGTCCTTCTTTTTATTAAACTGGACATACCAATTCCTATAACCATTCTTCATATGTTTTAGCCTCTAGCCTTCTAATATTTTGGAATTGATTTCATATTAACAGGCTAAAATTAATCTGGAAACCCAGTGAATGGAAACAATGCTTTGGCCAGTTCAAATTGGGATAATGTTTTTTTTTCCACCTGCAGCATCATGTTGGCTTGGCCTGAACGTGATAGAGACATCTTCAGCAGCCACCCTCTTACAATCTTCATTGGTATGACTTGTGATAATTTGGCAATTAAAGGGGTTTATATTAATCTGGCGGAGAAGGGTTGGGTCTGTTTGAGAACACTGAAATTGGAGGGCGAAGAAAAGTGAAATTTCTTCTCTCCTTTGAAGACAATGGCGCAAGATTCCAACATTGCAAAATATAGACTTGGTTGGAAGATTAGAAAATTAGCAGCTGCCGAATGGAGTGGTAAGATGGGTTCCAAGCAGGGTTCTTTTTTCCTTGTTTATTAATCTACAAATAGATTTTTAAAACAGAAAATATGTGAAATATATTCCATTTTATAGAGCTGTCTAAGTTAAAGGATGCTCTCTTTTCCAGAGTGTGCAGCATACAGTGCCATCCCCGGTGTTCAGAAAGTGTAGAGAAATGGTATTATCAGGGAACAGATGCGAACAAAAAGGGTGAAATTGAATGTATTAGTATTCAGCAGTCCGCTTTTGATTACCTCTGACTGGAAAAATACGTGGAAGCCGCCAGGGCCCCCTCAAGGATTATGATTTGGTAAATTCAACACTCATGTGTTGAGATTCAGCCTCCCTTTATTGAAAGTGAATTGATATTTTGTAAACTTCATTTGTGGATAATGTGACCTGACAGGGACAAATGTGAGGCAGAATTGTTTTCAAACCTCTTCCAAATGAAACTTATTATTGGATAAGTACAGATTCCTTTGTTTTTTCCCTTCTCTTCCTTCCATCCATCCAGAGCATCTTCATGGCCCTGAATATGTATTTTCTGAGGTAATTGAATTGAGTCCATCACAGGAGGGCCAGAGAAATGGGCAATGGAATATATTCCTGAGGTGGGCAGACATCGGGGAGAGAGAAAGAGAGAGAGAGAGATTGAAAAGATTGTGCATTGGCTTCAAGGTTGTGGTGGGGTTCAACGCAAAAAAATGAAGAGAAGGCTCCTTTCTGATTATGTGGGCTTCGGCGAATAATCGCCCTCTGATATAATGCAGCCTTTCCAATTTTGCAGGCCGGTGCCAGGCCTCAGATGTGCTACATATTAATTTCCCTTTGCAGAAAATTTACCAAGCTTTAGCTCAAATTCAGTTAGCCGGATTGATGAAAGCAGCAAAAGGATACGACATTTACTGATTCCCCCTTTTCACCTTTGATTAATTCAACCTGAGGATTATTCGCCGTCTGTCAGGACACCATTAAGGGAGATGCCGCCACGATGGAGGGCGACTCCAGGCCGTCCGAGGGAATCCGGAGAACAGAGGTTGAACCCTTTATCAGCCTGACAGAGACCCCGGATTAGTGTCAGGGTGCAGGGAGGCTCTTTGAACAGGTCGGCTGGGCCAGGCCGAGGGCACCAAAATGCAACCAAGCAGAGTCCTGTAGTTGTCATAGGCACCGGAATGTGCCACGACCTACACGGGATTATGAAATTGAACAACTCGTGGAGAAAACCTCTAAATAAGAAGGGATATTCCTCCTCTTTAGATTTACTTTTTCCAAAGCATTAAGAAAGCTTAGGAGGAGGAGGAGGAGGAGGAGGAGGAGGAGGAGGAGGAGGAGGAGGAGGAGGAGGAGGAGGAGGAGAGAAAAGGGAGAAGCAGGAAGGGAGAAAGAGGAGAAGGAGGTATCACTAATAACTTGTTGCTGCTAATCAATTTGGAATTGAGAGAAGGAGAAGGAGAGATAGATAGGTGATAGATAATGATAGATATAGAGATAGATAGATAGATGATAGATAGATAGATATAGAGATAGATAGATAGATAGATAGATAGATAGATAGATAGATAGATAGATAGATAGATAGATAGATAGATAGATCCTTGATAGATAAATATAGATAGATGATAGATAGATAGATAGATAGATAGATAGATAGATAGATAGATAGATAGATAGATAGATAGATAGATAGATGATAGATAGATCCTTGATAGATGATAGATAAAAAGATAATAGATAGATAGATAGATAGATAGATAGATAGATAGATAGATAGATAGATAGATAGATAGATCCTTGATAGATAAATATAGATAGATGATAGATAGATAGATAGATATAGATAGATAGATGATAGATAGATGATAGATAGATCCTTGATAGATGATAGATAGAAAGATAATAGATAGATAGATAGATAGATAGATAGATAGATAGCAGGCAGGTAGTGATGATTGATTGATTGATTGATAGATAGATAGATAGATAGATAGATAGATAGATAGATAGATAGATAGATAGATTGATTGATAGATGATAGATAGATAGATAGATAGATGATAGATAGATGATAGATAGATCCTTGATAGATGATAGATAGAAAGATAATAGATAGATAGATAGATAGATAGATAGATAGATAGAGATAGATAGATAGATAGATAGATAGATAGATAGATAGATGATATAGATATGAGAGAGTAATAATGATAGATGTAGGTAGATGAGATAAATAATGATAGATGATGAAAGGATAGGTAAAGATAGAGATAGATGATAGATAGATAGATAGATAGATAGATAGATAGATAGATAGATAGATAGATAGATAGATAGATATAGGCAGGCGGGCAGGTAGATACTAGATGATAGACAGATAGATAGATGATAGATAGAGTGGAATATCTGTTGGAATTGATGCATCTCTCATGCAGTCTCCTTTCTTCCAAGTCTGTTAGTTGCCACTTTGCTTTATGTACTTTCGGCAACCTCACGTCTTGCCCTGAAGAGGTAATGAATGTTGAGGGACTATTATGGAGTCTCCCCTTCGTGTTTAGAGGGCTCCAGCTACAGAGTTGGATATTTATTCTTTGCAAAACTGATCTCATCTTCTGCCACAAATGTGGAGCTCCAGTCCTCGATGGATCCCACAAAGCTTTCAAAAATTCCAAGGGGTAGCCGATGAAGTCGGCTGAAACGGATTTAAAATGCTGCTTAGAATAGGGGAGGGAAGGGGTTTCGTTTCTAGCTGGGTTTGGGAGACCCAGGGGGAAATGGTTGGCACGGGTTTTATCAGTCATGGGTACAATCCAGGGGTGAGATTCAAAAAACTTTACTACAAGTTCTGTGGGGGCGTGGCTTGGTGGGCGTGGCAGGGGAGGGATACTGCAAAATCCCCCCTTCAGCTGGGACTCAATGGGAGGCAGAGAAGAGATGGGGTTGGCGGGGCCAGTCAGAGGTGGGATTGGCCGCTTCTCCAAACTGCTCAAAATTTCCACTACTGGTTCTCTAAAACCGGTCAGAACCGGATGAATCCCACCTCCGTGTCAGTGGACAATGGAGGACCAAACCGGGGGCAACGAGTGGTAGAATAAGCAAATGCAGTCTGGTGATGGCAGATATAAAACTGGAATCCCCAACTCCTCACCTACATTACAGGTAATTCTCATTTAATGACTGCCTTGTTTCCGAACTGCATCTTGTCTGATGGCATAACAGAGTGGCTACAGTGACAAATCACCAAAGGACTCAAAGTTTTAAAAAAAATTGCAAATCCTAAGAAAGAGATCAAGGTTTAGAACTTGTTTTTCCTAACTTTAAAACTTAATCCTACAACCTTTTCTGACTGTTTTTTCCTGTTTCCCAATCCGTTGCCATGTTTGAAAAGCTGCATTGAGCAGCTGCTACTGAAAGGTCCTTGGTGCTCTCTGAGCTTGGTTGGTTTTTTTGCAGATGTTTTATCACCTAACTGGGTAACATCATCAGTTCTAGAAGAGAGTAGGGTTTGTGGAGAGGAGGAGGAGGGGGACGGGTAGAGTCCTTAGTGAGCTCTGAGCTTGGTTATTTTTTTGCAGACATTTCATTACCCAACAAGGTAACATCATCAGTGTTAGTCTTCTGCTGATACTTGCTCCTAAAAAAGCCATCATAGCATGCAACAAAATGTATTTTGAAGGAAATGATTTAGTTTTCCTGAAAGGAAATTAGTATCTTGACAGCAGCATAGGTAAAATATTCCTGTCCTTTTTAAAACTTAATTTTTGACATGGAAAAGCACCATTTATTGGAAGACCTGCAGAACAGCATTACAGTGAGGTCATAGTATTATTCTTTAGATAACATGTAAATAAAATGAGGCATAGTTTTGATGACTTTTAGAAAAAAAATCTTATTACAATTAATGTGTAACATGTTTATTTGAGAATAAATCCCAGTGTCTCTAAACAGTTTCTTAACTATGTTTTTGGTTTTAAAGCATTTTAGTATATATCTACCCTGCGGACACAGATTTAAGCCAATTTTGAGCATATATTGAGAAATTCTGTTTCTGAAATGAGTTAGTTGGTTTAATGTATGCATGTGCTCCAGAATTTTCAAAGATTTCTTTAGGAATCAGCTTAGAAACGCGAATCAAATTAGCTGAATGTGCAAAACAATATATTATGAGACTAGTATGCTGGGTATATATTAATTTCATAATATAGTGCTAGGAAGGGAATTCTCAAGAAAGATTGATACATAACCATTCTTATTTCATGCTCTTTTTAAAGTTTATAAATACATTAGATGAAGGCTTTCTGCAATTTACTTATGACAGAGTTTGAAACATACAAAACAAATGACTTTTGATCAAATCCTCCTGTTTCTTTTCAAACCATGTCAATCTTTTGCTTCAGTGACCAGTCACTTTGAGAAAAACAACAACTGGTTTTTGTGTTCACAGTCTTTAGTACAATCAAGAGACTTTGCTCTTTTCCCCCCTCCTTGGGTTCTTTCTCTGGGATAAGTATAACCAGGTCCAAACAAGTCAAATTTCATCTTAGTACATGAATTGAACTGAAACTAAATTAACAAAGAAAAAATGTAAGAAAAGAACAACAAAGAAGGTTAGGCTAAAACTATGAATGGTTTTGGAAACTGGTCCTGTCTAGTCCAACGAAGAGAAGGACCAGGGGAGACCTGATAGCAGCCTTCCAATCTCTCAGGGGCTGCCCCCAAAGAAGAGGGAATCAAGCTATTCTCCAAGGCACCTGAAGGCAGGACAAGAAGCAGCAAAGGGTGGAAGCTAATCAAGGAGAGAAGCAACCTAGAACTAAGGAGAAACTTCCTCATAGTGAGGACAGTGGAACGGCTTGCCTCCAGAAATTGTGGATTCTCCAACATTGGAGGGTTTCAAGAAAAGACTGGACAGCCATTTGTCCAGAATGGTGTATGATCTCCTGCTTGAGTAGGGGTTGGACTAGAAGACCTCCAAGGTCCCTTCCAGCCCTTTTATTCTATGTTCTATCAAAGGCATCTTATTTTGCTTCAGAGACGGGATAGAGAGATATAAAAAACGAACTGGGGAAAAAAATAGGCTCAACTAATGCCTCCTTACACACAGAATATTCTGAATGGCTTTCAGTGAAGTGCTGAGTTGTTATTATTTTTAACGTCATATGAAAGTGCATCCCAAAAATACGATTAGCTCTTGTTCCAAACAGGAGTTAGCATTAGGATTATTGTACTGAAATAATATGAAACCCAACCAATGCATAGAGGACAATAAATATTTCATACATTGTCCATGACTTGGAGCAAACTAACTTAAAATGGCACTACTCAGCCATGGGTTCCTCACCTAAGATGCAGTAACCATGATTCTGTTGTTCACCTAGCATTGCAAAAAAAAAAAAAAAAGGTGTGTGTGTGTGTGTGTGTGTGTGAAAAGTTTGGCAGGCAATCAGTTGCGATGGGCAGTCTGGTTTATGCCTGGTCCCTTGTCACATGTTATGCTGGCCCTGTTTGTTGATGAAATTATAGAGAAAATGGGTATGTAACCATGCTGTCAGGAATGTTAAATCATATTCTCCAGGCCCATGGCTGAGAGATGCGGAATGATATAAATGTTGTTGTGCAAATGGTAAGAGTTTCAAATTTCCACTGGGACACGCTGCGCGTATTTGCAGTAACTAAATCTATTTTGTCAGCTTCAAATGGAAGTCTTTTTTAATTTTTTATGTGTTTGAAAACTAATGACTTATGAAATTGTGAGATAATAAAAGATTGTAAAGTGTGCTTTAAGCTGGAACTTTATGTTCTACATTTCTGCTGGCCACTTATGATCTGCTTTTTTCCCCCTCTTTCCTTTTTTTATCCTTTTTTTATCCTTTTTTTTTGCCATACATGTTAACCGTGTTGAGAGATTTCCATGTGTTCCCTCCAACAGCTGAACAGTTTGTGAGCAGGCATCCTTTGGTGCTAATTAACTGATTTAAGTAAGGCTATTTCCAAGAAAAGATGCAGCTTGTCTCTATCCTCATAAAATTGACCTCTGTTTGTTTCACACATCTCTGCTGGACTCATAAAAATTATCCTCGGCTCCCAACGTGAGCAGGGACACACAGACCTTGACTGGTATTTGCTGCTTAAACTTTGAGATTAAAATACTTAATTGCTTACCAAACAAAGCACCGAATTCAACCAAAACATTTTTTTTACAGATTTTCCAAGTTACAACAACACTGTGAGATGCGACTTATAACCAGTCCTTAAGACCTTCTCAGCATCTCCACAATCACGTGGAAACTAAGGGATGGATAGTCTAACAAAGAGAAGGACTAGGGGTGACATGACAGCAGTCTTTCAATATTGGAGGAGTCCTAGAGAAGAAGGAGGGGGTGAACCTATCCTCCAGAGACCCCCCCGAGGGCAGGACAAGAAGCAACGGATGGAAACTCATCAAGGAGAGAAGCAACCGAGAACTAGGAGAAATTTCCTGTCCATGAGAACAATCAACCAGTGGAAGAAATTGCTTTTAGAAGTTGTGGGTGCTCCATCACCGGAGGGTTTTAAGAAAAGGCTGGACAGCCATATTCTCCTTTGAAATAATGGATAATAATAGAAATAATAGAAAATAATAGCTCAGAGTCTGTAGAGATTCTCAGTCGTCCTGGTTGTCCCAAAGGTGCTTTTTCAGGAGGCAACTGGACAGTCTGGTTTTGTCCTTTGAAGACATTTCGCTTCTCATCCACGAAGCTTCTTCAGCTCTGACTGGATGGTGGGAAAATGGAAGGGTTTATATTCCTTGCTGGTCATTTGCATCCTTTTAGAGGGTCGTTGAGGCCACTTGGAGGTTTATCTGTGTCTTTGTAGCTTGGGTTTTAGATTTTGGCAGTGGTTTGTTTCAATTTAGTTTCTGAACGTCTCGTTACCAGACTTGGTAATGTCAGCAGGATTTTCTTGTCCTTTTCCTCTTTAGCTTATAAATCTCTTGTGTGCCATTGTATCTTATGTGATTGGTTGTTTGTTTGGCACTGTGTTTAAATTCTGAGCAGCCAATTGGTTCTCTTGTTCCCTCAAGCTGTTATTGAAATAGGCAAAAGGTTGGAGTGATTGATATTTGTTATGTTTTAAATTAGACTTTCATTGACAACTAATTAATTTATTATTAGCCATTCACATGTTTAATAGCAGGAAAGATACATGAGTAGGGGTGAGTGCTGAAACTTTCCATAGAGAGATTATTTTACAAAGTTATTCTATGTATGAACTCATCCACTCATTTCTTTGCTCGGTTTCTTGCAAAGGTTAATTCCACACTGGAATTGTAAGCAAGCATCTAAGCACACTTCATAATATATTTTACACAATCTACCCTTCTCCCCTCCCTTTCCTGGATATTTTTAGCCTATAACTTCTTTTCATAATTATATTCTCCATATTTTTCAACCTGTATTCTCTCTAAGACATTGAAGTCCATGGAATTGCTCCCTAAAGCCAAATCTATACTTTTTATTGTTATGGGAATATTCTGCTCAGGCTAGATATTGCTTTTTTATTCCCCACTCAATAAATATCCATGACATTTGGTGCTGCAGAGGGTATTAGTATGTCAAAACTATTAATTTATGGCCAGAATGGTACAATATCGATGGGGTTATTATCTATCAGAAATGCATAAATATGAAGTTTCGGGTGACATTTGTTCTGTGAGTTAAACTCCTTCCAAACAAAATTTCTCCACTCAGAAATGAAAAAAGAAAAGAAAAATCAAGAAACCCAGTACAGGAAAATGTGGGTTTATCTTGGGTTTCAAGCTGATTTCAGATTGGTAAGGATTTACACAACCGTGCAACCTTAATTTGCTTTGGTGTCCTTTATAGGTTCAAGACCAGCATATCCCCTATAATCCCCTTGTTTTCCATGAAAATGTAGTTGTTGCCTTCTTGCTCAGTCTTAACTTCCTGGTCTGCTCTCTGAGTTGGACACGGCCCCTCCTTTTATCAGTTAATTTAGATATTGTCATGGGTTTGAGAACTTTAAAGGGGTTAATGAGGTATTTATTCCATTATTGTTATTGGAAATTACAGTGTCTAGAACACTTACACAAGAAGATTAAAGATAGATGCAGTGGGGCCACATTCTATAGCCTGATAGGCCATTATTTTCTGGTCCATAACCCCACATAGTACTTTTCATCAAAGACCTCATATTCTTGAGATGATTCAAAAATTCACAGACCAAGACCAATGAGAAGAAGTTTCTAAAGTACTTTTCAAACCCCAAACAAGTTATAGTACACACAATCCATCAACCCATGGGGAAATGGAAGCTGCGTTGACAAAGGGCCACTGGCGAGAACATTGATGTATATCGAATATTTGTTCTGTTTATATGCCCCTTTTCCTTCTAAATGGTCAAGGTGGAGCTCTCCCGACAAAAACAACCTTGCAAAGTAATTTGCTAAAAGGTTGCCCCAAACTCGCAAGTGAGAGGTTGAAGAGAGATTTGAAGCTGACCCACTTGGATGTATTTGAATTTCACCAGGTTTACTACAGAACAAAGGGAGAAGATTCAGTGGAAATTTAAGGATTCCAATGTTATTGATTTCCATTGGGTTCTTCAACAACCCAGTCATAGACATATCTTCTTGAAATAACCAATCCAGAAGTACAACTATTTCACCACATGGAATAAGAAGCAATGGAACAGCTTGCCTTCAGAAATTGTGGGTGCTCCATCATTGGAGGTTTTTAAGAAGAGGCTGGACAACCACCTGTCTGAAACGGTATAGGGTCTCCTGCTTGAACCAGGGAGTTGGATTAGATGACCTCCAAGGTCCCTTCCAATTCTGTTGTTCCATTCTGTTATTCTGGAACGGTCATCAGCTCTTCTTAAGTTCCTACTGAGGGACACCTCAGTTCTGCTCCAGAGTCTTGAGAAGTATTCTTAAAATCCCTTCAGTAGGAACCGAACTACTATCTCACTTTTGAGAAAGCTCTGTTGTGGGAGGCCGTAATTCCAGAGATCAGACATCTGGAGAAGAGCACATATTTTTCTTATCTTCCAAAAGAAAGACCAGGATAATCCTGCAAAATAGACACCAGCCAAACCGTTAAGTCGTGAGAAGATTCTAGAACTAGACCAGATCTGCAAGCAGTTGTTCGCATAGGTCATCATGGATTTGTTGAGAGCAAGTCTTGCTAGATGTACTTAGAGCATTGGAGCTAAACACATCTTTGTGTAAACAACCTTCTCCCCAGAGGAACAAAAAGGACTAGTAAATGACTAATAAACCATCATGGTTTCATTTTCCAAGAAGGAACTTCTTCATGACTGGGGAAGGCTGTAGAAGTAATCAGTTTTCCTTTCAGCAAAAGTATTTGGACAAAAAAAGCCTGTGATATTCAAATTAGCAAACTTGTTAAATGTAGGCTGGGTGGCAAGACAATTCTATGGAGACACTCCTGGATTAAAAATCATAATCCCAAACTGCCCATCAGTGGGAGACTGGGATGAGGTATCAGATGGAGGACCACAAGATTCAGGACTACTCCTCTACACCAGGGGTCTCCAACTTTGAGACTTGTGGACTTCAACTCCCAGAATTCCCCAGCCAACCACCTACTCTCAGACTTGAAGTCCACAAGTCTTAAAGTTTCCAAGTTTGGAGACCCCTGCCCTAGAAAACCAAATTAGAAATCAAATGCACCAGCTTTGTGTGGGGAGACATGAGTTGATTGCAATATACAAGCCAATGCTGCGGTGAACAAGTCAAGTCCCCTTTTTTTAATTTTCTTGGCAACAGTATGGAAAAGTGATTTGCCACTGCAACCTTCAGAGTTTTTATTTTGTTTTATTTTATTTGCCTCCCCATCTAGCCTGCAATCCCGGCCGTCTCCCATCCCGATATCAGCCAAGGTTGGCCAGGTGCTGCCATCTAGCTGGGCAGATGTGAAAAGGGAAGAAAAACGAAGAGGCAGCTTTAGGCGTGAAGAAATCTAGTTCCTCACTCTTGGGAAGTCTTATTTCCATCTTATTCTACTTGTCTTAGACTCTGTCTCAAATATCGGGTCCAGTTCACCGCTCCTCACTTGAAAAAGTACGCAAATAAACTGGTACGTAAATGGCACTGATGGTTAAAAATTATACTGGGAACTTGAATGAAGTGGAAATGTTTAGCCTCCGGAAGAGGAAATGCAGAGTTCGGATATGTGAGCCTCCTTCTAGGTAAAGGTAAAGATTCCCCTGGCATATACGTGCTAGTCATTCCCGGCTCTAGGGGGCGCTGCTGATCTCCGTTACAAAGCCAAAGGAGAGCCAGCACTGTCCGAAGACGTCTCCGTGGTCATGTGGCCGGCATGACTAAACGCCAAAGGTGCATGGAATGCTGTTCCCTTTCCACCAAAGTTGGTCCCTATTTTGCACGTGCTTTCGAACTGCTAGGTTGGCAGAAGCTGTGGCAAGGAACGGGAGCTCACTCCATTACGCGGTGCTAGGGATTCGAACCGCCAAAATGCCAACCTTCCTGATCAACAAGCTCAGCGTCTGAGCCACCAGGAGCCTCCTTCTAGGTTGTAGTTATTGCTCCAGGATGCAGGAATGGAAAAATGGGTTTAAATTTCAGGAAAGCAGATTCCAGAAAGAGAGAGAGAGAGAGAGAGAGAGAGAGAGAGAGAATAACTAATAGTAGGAATGGTTTGATAGTGGAATCCTAAATGCAATCAAGACATAAAACAAATCCTACCGCTGGAAGGGACCTTGGAGGTCATCCAGTCCAGCCTCCTGCCCTTTGGTTCTCTAGTCTGTTTTGAAACCTCCAGTGATGGGGCACCCGTGACCTCCGGAGGCTGCTCCATGGATTCATTATTTTCAGTCAGGTCATTTCTCCTTCATTCTAGGTTGGATCCCTGTTTCAAAAACTTCCAGACATTACTTCTTGACCTGTCCTCAGATGTTTCGGAGAATAAGTTACCCCCTTTTATCTGTGACTACACCTCAAGTCCTGGAAGGTAGTTATCATGTCCCCCCACCGTCCTTTGCTTCAACAGGCTACACCTACTGAGCTCCCTCAACTCTTCATTGGAGAGCTTAGATTCCAGGCCCTTCGTCAAAAAAGATGCTGAAACTTTGGAAAAGGTGCAAAGAAGAGCAGCTAAGCTGATTAAAGGCCTGAAGATTGAAACAAGGACGGTTGCAGGAACTGGGCCTGACTAGTCTAGGGAAGAGAAGGACCAGGGGAGGCAGGAGAGCAGCCTTCCAATATTTGAGGGGCTGCCATAGAGAGGAGGAAGGGGTCCAGCTATTCTCCAAAGCCCCTGAAGGCCAGACAAGGAACAATGGATGGAAACTGAACAAGGAGAGAGATTCAACCTGGAAATAAGGAGAAATTTCCCAACAGTGAGGACAATCCATCCATGGAATAGAAGTTGCCTTTGGAAGTTGTGGGAGCTTCATCCCCGGAGGCTTTCACGAAGAGATTGGACTGCCATTTGTCAGAAATGGCGTAGGGTGTCCTGCTTGGGAGGAGGAGGGGTTGGACTAGATGACCTTACAAGGTTCCAACTCTGTTAATCTAATATCTTTGTTGCTCTTCTCTGCACTTTTATTCTATGTCTCTATGATCCATGCAACCACACCACCATGTATTATCTGAACAAACCGATATTATCCTGAGTTTGACTGAAATCTTTCTGCCTACTTGTTTGATCAACACCTTTCCCCCACTGATGTGTTAGAGAAGCCAATCAGATGAGACCTTGAAGGTCTTCTAGTCCAACCCTTTGCTCAAGCAGGAGACCCTAGACCATTCTGGACAAATGGCTATCCATCTTTTCTTGAAGATTTCCAATGATGGCGCACCCACAGCTTCTGTTCCGCTTGTTAATTGTTCTCACTCTTAGAAAACTTCTCCTTAGTTTTAGGTTGCTTCTCTCCTGGATTAGTTTCCACCTGTTGCTTCTTGTCCTCAGCAGCTTTGGAGAATAAGTCAACCCCGTCTTCTCTGCGATGATGCCTTTAAATACACAAAGATTGGAATAACCATCTTCCCATGCCTTGCACCCGAGTAGCCCCAAGAATGGGCCATTTGTGTAGAACAGGGGTCCCCAACCTTGGCAACTTGAAGACTTGTGGACTTCAACTCCCAGCATAGCTGGCTGGAGAATTCTGGGAGTTGAAGTCCACAAGTCTTCAAGTTGCCAAGGTTGGAGTCCTCTGGTGTAGAACATCATTAAATCTGGTGAAACATTGTCTGTTTTTGAAAGGAACCCAGCTTCGCTGCAGTATTCATGTTGTATCTTTTTTTTTTTTTTAAAGAAAAGCTACAATGCCTCCTATGTATGGTATTCAGCTTAGTTCGGGTATTTTCCCATGTCATTATAGTTGTGCATTTAAAGTTGTAGCAACGTTTCAGCAGAATCTCATCTGCCATCATCAGGCTTCTGTATTGTGTCTGTCTGTGAGTCAGACTTTCACAGCCGTTTCTGTTTTAAATTTGGTGCTAGCCTACTGCTGTGTTAGAATGTTTTTTTCTTCATCCAGATTGGTTGGGAATCTTGGTCTATGTTTATTGGTCTTGGAGTTTGCCGTGTTCTGCTTGATTGGTGTTTCTAATATCTTCTGTCTGTTTTGTGGCTCTTTTTGTGTCTTGATTGGCTGGCAACATTGTGTTACTTTATTGGAGGCCTTTAGTGCAGCTTGGCTCCGAGTAAATGGACGGCTATCATTTGTTAGGAAGCTGGGTTTCATCTGGGTGCCTGGTTGGGATGTGTTTGAGCTGGAGGTATCAGGGGGGATCTGTTTGTGCCCAGGTGTTTGCCTGGCTTGTGGTGTGGAGATTTTTTTGTTTGTGAGTGCAGGCTTCCAAATGATTGACAGTCTGGTGGACATTCTGCCGAAATGTCGCTACAACTTTAAAAGCACATCTATAATGACGTGGGAAAATACCCGAACAAAGCTGAATACCACACACACACACACACACACACACATTATATATATATATTCTTAAGTTTTGGGAACTTACATGTGTGTTGTGTGTTGTCGTCTAGTAGTGTGTTTTTTAAGTTTTCGCGTACTTAGCAGAATGTCATGCCATCATCAGGCTTTGTATAGGTGTATATACAAAAGCCTGATGATGGCAGATGGATTCTGCTGAGTTACACTTTAAAAGCACCACTCATCTGCCATAACAGGCATTATATATATATATGTGGATTCTGTTATTCGGTTTCCACGCAGATTGGAAGTATCAGGCAACGTTTGATGCTTCCAATCTTCTGGGGAAATTCAAGATCCACATAAAATTGAGAACCTCAGAAAACATATATATATATATATATATATATATATATATATATATATATATATATATATATATATATATATATATATATGCAGATTTCTCCTTATCTGTGGTGACACAATACATAGTTAAACAGCAGAAATGCACATTAGCAGACTGCGTTCCCCAGGTGCAGAAGTCTCTCTTCTGCAGATAAGCCCCCTTAGATTAGCTCTGGTTGCTGCTGGCGAGAGGAAACGGCTATCGTATTTGTATCGTCCTGTACCTGGGAATCCCAGCCAGGCTGCAGTGATGGGTTTGCAGTGATGGATGAGCAAACGTTTTCATGGCTCTCTCTTCCGTTAGTGCGAACCAAAGGCTGTTTCACACCACAAGCCTCCCCGCTCTTTGTGATCCCTCCTCCTGCAGGCCTGGAAAAGGATCACGCTCAGCACTGAGTTTGAGACCCTAATCCTTTTCTTGAAATGGGGCCGATAAGGATCCCACAGACAATTTAAAGGCGAGGGAACGAGCTCCCTTTGGGTTAACCGGCTGTCACGAAAGGACTTGGCTATTTTTACATCGCAGCCAGTTGTAATATTGGAGGCTGCTTCCATAAGTGAAACCCACCACAAAGCACAAGAGAGACAACCGTTGCCCTAAATTGCATGGATTTACCTGCTTTATCTGGATTTGGAAATATAATTATGGTAGAATTTTTGTCTTAGCCAATGGATGGCCAATTGGTTTTTTTTTTCCTCCAACCCCTGGGTGGAATATATTTTGGAGTTACACACCAAGCCCATCCAAAGAGATAAGTTAATTACTGCAGCAGCAAAACAGCCCAGTGGCTTCCCTGATGTTCCTCCTCGCCCAAAACTATTGTCAAATGGTGCCATTAATTGACAAGAGGTAGAGTTGCAAGGGAAAAGTGGAAGAGTCAAAGCGGAAGAAGAGAAGGGGAACAGCTATAGTGTGAAGAGTAGCATGTGAGGAATGAAGGGAGGGAGGGAGGGAAGGAAGGAGGGAAGAAAGAAAGAAAGAAAGAAAGAAAGAAAGAAAGAAAGAAAGAAAGAAAGAAAGAAAGAAAGAAAGAAAGAAAGAAAGAAAGAAAGAAAGAAAGAAAGAAAGAAAGAAAGAAAGAAAGAAAAGGGGAAGAAACAAAGGAAGGAAGGAAAAAGGAAAAGGAAGGATGGGATGGAGGGAGGGAGGGAAGGAAAAAAGGAAGGAAGGAAAGAAAAGGGAAAGGAAGGAAAGGAGGGAGGCAGAGAAGGAAGGGAGGGAAGAAAAGAGGGAGGAAGGGAGGGGAAAAGGACAGGGGGAGGAAGGAGGAAAGAAAGAAAGAAAGAAAGAAAGAAAGAAAGAAAGAAAGAAAGAAAGAAAGAAAGAAAGAAAGAAAGAAAGAAAGAAAGAAAGAAAGAAAGAAAGAAAGAAAGAAAGAAAGAAAGAAAAGAAGGGGGAGGGACCATTTTACAAAGATTGTCATTGTGAAACTTTATTCTATTAATGTCAAAAGTAAGCAGATTGATACCAAAATAAGCCATTACCAAAACAAGAGAAAGATAGAAACTATATTTCCTGCCCAAAAGAGATAAAGTGGCAGAAAAACATGCATGCAAGAAATATAAACACTGTTTGCCATAGAAATAGAGCTTCCTTTTAAGACACAGCAGTCCCAGGAATTCTTTCATAATGGCTTCACTCTTTCTTTCTTTCCTTTCTTTAATAAAGCTGAACTTTGGATTTTCAAAAGTGGCACTAACGTTTTCTGACTATAAACTAAAAGTTTCCTACAACTGGTTTTTCCTTTCAAGGTGACGAGGTCAGCCATTCCTAATTTTTCCTGTTATTTCATCATAGTTAAAGGAAGAATATTTTTGGTTCTATTCCTTTGCATCGAGAACAAAGCTCTACTTCTGGATATATTTGAATTATATATAAGCCCCACGTTGGGCAGATAATATAAAGCTGAAAGCAACGTGCAAAGAATATTACAGTAATGAAGGGGAATAAGTAGGATTTTTTTTTTAATAAAAAAGTGATGTGAATTCTGCATTTGCTGACAAGTATAAGCAGGTGGATAAAATTTTTAGCATATCAGAAGGTATGAATTGTCCAGCCAGAGCTAAAAAGCCTTACTTAATTAATCGGAGCAATTAATCAAGTAAGGATTTAATCTCAAATGCAAATCCTCCTTTTCCCCACAATTAATCAGGTGGCTGACAACTAACAAGACTGAGGCTACAGATTGCTACTTTTTCCCCTTCTATAATGAACGTATAAAGATAGCTTTTCCGCCTCTTCACATTGTCTTTAGTTTTCATTTTCTGATC
Source organism: Notechis scutatus (assembly GCF_049901735.1). Classification (NCBI taxonomy): domain Eukaryota; kingdom Metazoa; phylum Chordata; class Lepidosauria; order Squamata; family Elapidae; genus Notechis; species Notechis scutatus. The sequence continues at coordinate 115,274,379 of NC_142013.1, forward strand.
TGAACTGCCAGTAGAAGCAGCCCTTGGACTCTGGTTCTCATTCAAACTCAGAATCTGTGTCAACACAAGATTTTCCTGACCTTTCCAATTTTAGCAATTTTGAGGATATTTTGAGTGACTTTTACAAGACTGGCTGTAAACAAGTATTTCTTTTCTAAATTTAGTTTTTACCCAATCAGATCTTTGAAAGCTCAAAGAATATAGCTGTACTGTATGTATTAAAGAATTTAAAATTTTGTTTCAGTTGGGTATAAGTGTCTCAAGTTTTGAGTATCAAATGTTGCATGGATGATGAATGAACATTTTAAAAATGTGTTTATTAATATTATATATTTTATCCCACCTCTGCTTGTAAAGCAATTCCAGGAAACTCAAAACCTACAATATAATAAAAGTATAAAGGTATACATGGATTAAAAGATCCACATTTTTTAACCACCAATGTCTTCATTTAGTTCACCATGTTCTTCTCTGTTTCAGATTTTGCCATCTGTTGTATCACCAAAAACGTCCCACCTGCATATTTCATGTCATGGGTGGGGCAATATAGATCAGTTGGTCTCCAAACTTGGCCACTTTAAGACTGGTGGACTTCAACTCCCAGAAGCAGAGCTGGCTGGAGAATTCTGGGAGTTGAAGTCCACAAGTCTTAAAGCGGCCAAGTTTGGGGACCCCTGATATAGACCGAGTCATTTTGGATGCAATCACGTTGAATGAATTATTCAAGATTGGAAAGATTTATTGATTTCGTTTGTACAGCCACCCACCCACTGGGAATAGGGAAGGAGTAACTCCAACAATGGCCCAAAAGAAACCTTGATATTAACAAATATGGTTGCCTGAAGGTGCTGTATCAGAGCAACCACCCCAGAGAAGGCAAAGGGGAAGAAACAGGGTGGAGAATCCCAAACAAGACAGAGAGTTTAGGAAAGCCTAGGAGTCTTCCAATAAGACATCCTAATATCTATGGAGAGTCTCAATCCTCCAGGTCATGGTTGCCCCAAAGGTGCTTTTTCAAGAGGCAACTGGACTTTCTTTGTTTTTCCTAGAAGAGGTTTCACTTCTCATCCAAGAAGCTTCCTCAGTTCTGAAGTAGCTCCCTCAGTTCTGAAGAAACTGCTGCTCTGGCCCGCTGGTGGCTGACGGAGCTGGCCGCTGAGCCAGACAGCAGTGAGGAGGTTGGGGAGGAACCTGGGCCCGTCTTGGAGGCTGAGGAAGGCTCGGACAAGGGCTCTGCATCGGAGGCAGAGATGGGGCCAGGGCAGGCTGGCAGTCAGAAGCTGCCTTCAGACTCAGACAGCAGTGAGGCGGGGGAGCTTCTGGAGCCGGTTCCCAGCCTGCACATGCGCAGGGCTGCCAGAAGACAAGAACCATTGAGACAGCAGGATCAATTCAGGAGTTAGGCCCCACCTCGGAGATGTTTGGTTTGGCGAACAGGATGTGAGCTTCTGCAGGAAGCAATAAGTTTGTCTGGTCAATCCAAGCCTTGAAAAGTTCAGTTTGACTCTGTGTTGAGTTTGGTCTGGCAATTAGTTCTCTGGCCGCATTCCAAGTGCAATAAGGTGGGTATTTATAAACATTCCCCTGAAAGACTGTTTGTAAAGCCTCGCAGGCTGTGAATGAGTAAGGCCTCAACTAGAGTCCTGCATCCAGTTTTGTTCACCACATTATAAAAAAGATGCTGAGACTCTAGAAAAAGTACAGAGAAGAGCAACCAGGATGATGAGGGGACTGGAGACTAAAATATATGAAGAACGATTGCAGGAACTGGACCTGGCTAGTCTGGTGAAGAGAAGGACCAGGGGAGACAGGAGAGCATCTTCCAATATTTGTGGGGCTGCCATAGAGAGGAGTGAGGGGTGTCAAGCTATTCTCCAAAGCACCTGAAGGCCAGACAAGGAATAATGGATGGAAACTGAACAAGGAGAGATTTAACCTGGAAATAAGGAGAAACTTTCTGACAGTGAGAACAATCAACCCATGGAGCAGAAGTTGCCCTCAGAAGTTGTGGGAGCGCCATCACTTGAGACTTTAAAGGAGAGACTGGACTGCCATCTGTCAGAAATGGTGTAGGGTCTCCTGCTTGGGCGGGGGGTTGGACTAGATGACCTACAAGATCCCTTCCAACTCTGATTATCTGTTAAATCTGTTAAATGAACGTAATTCACAGCCATGGAAATAAAAGAGGTTTTGCCGGAACTTAAGATTGTGTTTTATGCTTTCTTAAGGAAGCCTAGGCCAGAACAGCTTCCTCTGTCAGAACTGAAGAAGCTTCTTGGACAAGAAGTGAAATGACTTCAAGGAAAAACAAAGAAAGTCCCGTTGCCTCTTGAAAAAGCATCTTTGGGAGAGACAACCTAACATCTCAAGACCATCCAGACATCTTGGTCCAAGCTTTTGGGAGTCAGCAAGCCACGTTTCCCTCCCGTTTGGCTTGGTAATCACATTTCCATGTCGTTGTTTTTTCTTCTTTTTGCCACCATAGGTCCCCCCATAAAAGTCTGTCGGTTCTACTTACGAGCAGCCTCCGTTTCCTGCCTCCTGTTAACACGGGCTCCTCGTGCAGCTGGTGAGTTTTGAAAATCATTTTGGGCTGCTTCAGTGGAGTGAAGAAATAATTAATTGAAGGTTCCCTCAGCACGTGCTAAGTAGCTTGGATGAGCCTCGAAACCTGAGCAATTGCTTTGTTTTTCCCCCTTTCCTTATCACCATTAGCCATTTTCGGTGGATAGAGATACAAAATAAGTAGCCCTTACAGTGAGCCATTAAACTGTCATTTAGGCAACTGTGCATGAAGAGGCATCAGATAACGGTCAGTGCTGGAGCAGAACACGGTTTGTGAATCATGGCTGTCTCTCTGGGGCTTAAATCACATTCACTAGTGGAGCAGTCAAGGGTTTCATTAAAGGGAGAGGCATTCGGCTAGAGAAATATCTCCCCAAAATGGGAGTAAATAAAAGCCCCACACTTTTCTCTCTCTCTCTCTCTCTTTCTTCATGTTTTATTTACCACAGTGGGGGTTTAACAAGGGAGCAAATGTGAAAAGCCATAGGGGAGCAGGGCAGGTGGGCGATGGGAGGGTGTGTGTGGGGGGGCGAGGCTTCAGCATTATGGGCATTCAGCTTGGGGAGGGGCCTTAGGAAGGGGTCCTGTTCACCCAGGGAGGTGGCTGAGGGAAAGGATGAGGACGGGCTGCAAGGGGAGGGACTGTGTTGAAGGCACCATGTAGTCTGTCCGGGAAGGAAGGAAGGAAGGAAGGAAATGGAAGGAAGGAAGGAAGGAAATGGAAGGAAGGAAGGAAGGAAGGAAGGAAGGAAGGAAGGAAGGAAGGAAGGAAGGAAGGAAGGAAGGAAGGAAGGAAGGAAGGAAGGAAGGAAGGATAAGGAAGGAAGGAGTGGAAAAAGGGAAGAAGAAGGAAGGAAGGAGGCAGGAAGAAGAGAGGGAGTGAAGGAAGGAAATGGAATGAAGGGAAGGAAGAAGAAGGAAAGGAAGGAAGGAGAAGAAGGAAGGAAGGAAGGAGAAGGAAGGATGAAGGAAGGGAAGGAAGGAGTAAGAAGAGAGAAGGAAGGGGAAAAGAGGGAAGAGGAAGAAAAAGAAGGAAGGAGGCAGGAAGAAAGGAGAGAGGGAGTGAAGGAAGGAAATGGAATGAAGGAGAAGGAAGGAGGAAGAAGAGAGAAGGCAGGAGCCAGGAAGGAAGGAGAGAAGGAAGGAAGGAAGGAAGGAAGGAAGGAAGGAAGGAAGGAAGGAAGGAAGGAAGGAAGGAAGGAAGGAAGGAAGGAGAAGGAAGGAAATGAAAGGAAGGATAAGAAAGGAGGAGGAAGAAGAGAGAAGGAAGGGAAAGAGGGAAGAGGAAGAAAAAGAAGGAAGGAGGCAGGAAGAAAGGAGAGAGGGAGTGAAGGAAGGAAATGGAATGAAGGAAGGAAGGAAGAAGAGAGAGAAGGAAGGAGGCAGGAAGAAAGGAAGAAGAAGGAAGGAAGGAAGGCTGGCTTTATATTGTCCTGTTTTATATGTAATATGCATATATAGTACTACTATATATAGTAGTATAGCAGTATACTATATACTACTGCAGCAGTAGTAACTGCTGCAGTTACTACTTAGGCTGGCAAAATTGCACACATTTCGCCCTCCTTCAGGCACTGACTGTCCTGCAACTTAAACGGAAGTTCTGGTGTAGACTGAAAAGCCGACCAAGGAAACTATCTGGATGGAGATGAGGGCCAGATGGAGATGGACCACAGGGGGCTGCTGCTTGCTCCTTACTCGGGGTCTGTCTCTGGGCAAAAGGAAAAAGGGGGAGGCCCTGGAGGACAGGAGAGAAAGGTAGGTTAAAATAGACACGGAAACGATGGGAGAACCCCAGGCTGCTCTGACGGAATTCGTATCACGGGGACCAGATGGTTTCCATCTAAAAGAAATGTCAGGTGTGATCTCACACCATCTTCAGCAGGTGCCAAACCTTGATTGACAGACGTATCTCCACCACACACGCCATCATGGTGGAGGGGTTTTGATTGGAAGCCTATTATCCATTTCAGTTATCATGGGCTTCAGTTCTGAGAAGGATATTTTACAGAATCATCGACGCCGCCTAGGAGAACAGCCAACGTGACCTCAGGCCGAATTCTGGCAGACGGTCAACCCGCCTCTATTTCAGCCAAGGGAAGTCTATCATCTCCTGAGTTTGGGATTTTTTCTTTCTTTTATGTCCAGCTGAAATTTCCTTCCTTGGTATTTGAATGAATGAATTCTTTATTGGCCAAGTGGGACAACCCAGAGCGTATCAAAAATATAACAAAAACCAAAACGTAAATAAAGGTCCTTTAATGCCTTCAACTTGGCTTCACTGTTTAATTGTTCACAGGTGAAGATTAAACTATTTTCAAAATAACATTCTAAAATGAAAGAAATACACTTCAAATTCAAAGAGCAGACAATGAAGCAAAAGCCAAAAACAAACCGCCCTGAATAAAGTTCCAGACCAGGATAAATAATTACAAACTTCAGGAAGATAGCCAGGTACAGTCCGTTGGAAGAACGCCAACCAAGATAAACCTCATCTAGGAATAAAACACTAATTTGTCTCCAGCGTTTGTTAGCAGGCAAGTCCAAACTCTTATGCAGATCTCACACCTGCAACCCATGAAGAGGATCGTGGCCCTCTCCTCCCGAGGAGACCACGTTTTTCCCGATCCTCTCTTCCCTGCATGCCCTAGGGTGGATAGGGAATGGGCCTGGGTCCTCCTCTGATTCAGAGTCAGTCTCCACCAGGGGCATGACACTAAGTATGACTAGACACCCAAGGAATTTGTCTTGGTGCATATGCTCTCAGTATACATAAAAAGAAAAGAATCACAAGGTACAACACAATGATAGTCAAAGGGTACAAATCATTAAGTGTTTAAGCCCATTGTTTTATGCCCAGCCTTTGGGAGCAACGGTGAACAATCCTGCCCATTCTCTATAGCAGGAGTCTCCAACCGTGGCCACTTTAAGACTTGTGGACTTCAATTCCCAGAATTCCTCAGCCAGTCATGGCTCGGCTGAGGAGTTCTGGGAGTTGAAGTCCACGAGACTTAAAATTGCCATGGTTGGAGACCCCCTGCTCTACATGATAGATGTTGAGAAATTTGAAGATATCTATCATGTCTCTCCACAGCCTTATTTTCTCCAGGTTACACCCAGTGGTGGGATTCAGCCAGTTCACACCGGTTTGAAAGAACCGGTCATTAACTTTCTGAGCAGTTTGGTGAACTGGTTGTTGGCAGAAATCATGAGGGCAAAGAACCGGTTGTTAAATTATTTGAATACCACCACTGGTTACACACACCTGCAACCTTTCCAGATCTCTTTGAGGTTCCCATCTGGATAACCTCCAATTGATTAATGTCTTTCCTCAAAGGGAGCGCCTAGAACTGGACATAATAGTGATTTCTTCTTAATAACCCCCCCTTTTCTTATACAGGTAGATGTCTAATGGATGATATAAATTAGGAAGTCAGGGAAAGGAAGTGGAACACCTAGGATGGCGTGGTTTCCTAAGGAGACAAGCAAACGGAACAACTACAGGCTATGTGTTTTAAATTTATTTTGTTAACTCGAAGATCGGCATTACCGACTCTTTCCCCAAATATATCCATTTGATTCTTTTTAAACAAATTTTATTAATTTTAAAGACAAACAAATCATCATTAACCATTACATACTTAAACCTTTTTCCATTGTAAATTTTACAAGTCAAATAAAACCTTATTTTATACAATATAATTCTATTTTAAACCATTTCCATATGAGCATACGGATACCTCTTATCCAATTTCTCTTTACTTCTCTTTGCTCTTATTCAATTTCACTATTATTATTTCATCTATTTCTTTCTGACTTGATTACCATTATTCTCATTCTATATTTCTGCAAGGTTTTATTAATTCTCCCAGAAACATAAACACACAACACACAAACATATAAAAAATCTTTTAGGAAAGTAACTTGGCCCCAGGTACCTCTCTCTACATGGACTTCAATTATATTCATGCTCATCTTACATGTCATTACCTATTTTATTTACCATTCTATGTCTTCTATATTAGCTTCTCCACACATTTCACTCTTCTTAATTCTATCTTATTTAATCCATCTTAATTTGAGTCATTATATTTGTATCTTTTGTCCATTCTTTATTATCCCTCTGTCTCATTCCTTATAATAAAAAAAAGAATTTCTCCTGAAATCACTAATCAGAGTATGATGCCTTTCTGTCTTCCCCCTAAATTAATTAGATTAACATTTAAAATAACACCTAATACCCAATCTGATTCTGCTTGGTACATTCTATCTACTAATTTTTATTTTAAATAAAAGAAAAATAACAAATCCAAAATGATTAAATACATAGTTAAATAATAGATCTAAATATTGAATCTTATAACATTCCCATTGCCTTTTCCAAAGACAAATGCTACAATAATAATTTTATAATAACATCAATACCATAGTCATGTTAAACTCTTTAATTAAAACTCAATATTCTAAACATTTCCTTTAATATTTTATTAAATTTTAAAATCAATCATTACTAAACATTTCAACATTTTAATCTCTTATTAACTCTTAAACCATTCTAATTTTCTATTTCTGATACAAATGCTACAATACCATCTTATGTACCTCACGCAAAATCTTTTTAAAGAAATTGTACTTTACCCTTTGTCCCTAAAAAGATTCCTCTTTTCCCATCCAATTTCAAAACTTTGTGGCTTTTCTCCACCTTTTCCCTTTCTTTCTTCCCCAGCAGACCTTTCTACCCCCCTTCTCCTAGCCTCTGCCTTACTGGCTTCCCTTCTCTGTTGTGTTCCTTTTTCTTTTGTTTACTATCATTATATTGATTTTGCACCTTATTTTTCTCTTTCTTGAGTGTTTTTTAAATCTTAAGTCCTTCATTTCCCTTCCTTTCTTTCTTCCTTCTTTCTTAGTTAAATTTTGAAATTCATTAAAGATGGCTTCTTCTTCTTCTTCTTCTTCTTCTTCTTCTTCTTCTTCTTCTTCTTCTTCTTCTTCTTCTTCTTCTTCTTCTTCTTCTTCTTCTGCCTCCATCTGTTGTAGTGTTTGTTGATAGTTAGCAAGCGCCATTTCTAAAAAAAGGAAGGCTTCTTTTCACACCATCTTTGCCATCTGTTTTTGTTTGCTCATATTCTTTTCTCAGTTCCTCAGCAAAAAAAGCCATTATAAATCTTTTCTTTTCTTTTTTTTTCCCCCTCTTTCTTCTTGCACCAACCAAGATATTTCAAAAAAACAGAACAATCCCAAAGTCCTCAATCAATCCAAGCCAAGACAAAGTTCTCACTTTCTCTTCCTGGGGTAGTATCAATCAAAAAAAAGAAAGTCCAAATCTGTATCTTAAAGCCTTATTAGAATATATTTCAATCTTCAAATCCTTAAGGCATCTCCTCCAACAAAATCTTAACATATAAATATATTTTTGTCCTCTCCCTTCCCACTTATCACATAAAGCTGGTTTTTACCTGAAAAGACAGGTTTCTCAGTATCCACTTGTTGATTCCGTAGGGAAGGAGAGTAAACTTTTCTTTCAGCACCTCAAAATTGCCGCTTTTTTCTCTTCTGGAAAGAATCATTCAGAAAGCCATAATTTCCAGGAATTGTGTTAAATATGTCTTAGAGTCCTGGGTCAACCAAGAAAACTTTCACTCTCAAAGGCTTTCTCCTCTTCCTCCTGCGCATTCTTACCCAGCTGCCGGCTTCTTTGTGGCGGCCATTACAGACCGCCGCTGCATCTTGGGAAAGGGGTTCTGCCGGCCGGGAGAGGGTCTGCAACACCCCCAAACCCCTCTCGGATCCCCCTATCTTCAGCCGCCCTGCAGGGCAGCCTAGCTCGAACCCGTCCGGATCGGAGCACCAAAACTAGCGCAGCAGGGATCACGCAGTATCGCGAATCCCTGCCGCTCGCGGCCGACAAACCGGAAGTCCCCCATTTGATTCTTAAGAGTCACTAAGTTAGCCTTCTGTTCAATAGATTTGTTTGCTGTGTGGTAAAACTGCAACTGAATGGAAGGCCACAAGTTGAGTAGTAGGAGGGAAACCAATTGCTCTCCTTGGATGACTTGGACACAAACGCTTGCAAAAACTTGTACTTGTAGCCAGCGGGGAATCTCTCTCAAGCCAGAGGCCCATTTATACAAGGGGGTCTTCGGCCTTCCCGTGGTGTGGGTAGTAGCTACCTTCTCATCTACTCTGTTGACTGCTACATATTTAGTCCTAAGCTGCAATCCCTGCTTAAACCTGAGAGGAGAGGAAGGTCATGAAAAGCATTAGCCAAGATCAAGTGAAACTTCTCTTCTCTCTTTCTCCCTCCTTCCCTCTCTTTCTCTTCCTCTCTCTCCCCTTCTCTCCTTCCCTCTCTTTTTCTCTCTCTTTCTCTCTCTCCCTCTCCCCCTCTCTCTTTCTCTTCTTCTTTCTCCATTCCTCTCTCTTCTCTCTCTTTTTCTCTCTCTCTCTCTCTTTCTCTCTCCCTCTCCCTTTTTCTCTTCCTTTTCTCTCTTTCCTCTTCTCTCTCTCTCTTTTTCTTCCCCTTTCTCTCTCTCCCCCTCTATCTCTCTCCTCTCTCTCTTTCTCTTTCTTTCTCCCTCTCCCTCTCTCTTTCTCTCTCCCTCTCCCCTCCCTCCCTCCTCTCTTCCTCTTCCTCTCTCTCCTCTTCTCTCTCCCTCTCCCTTTCTCTCTCTTTCTCCCCCATCTCCCCCTCTCTTTCTCTCTCTCTCTCTCTCCCTTCCTCTCCCTCCCCCCTCCCCTCTCAACAATCACTTGGAGACACTGTCTGAAAAAGCCAGAGATTGCTTCTGACCTGCACAGTCCCAACAAATTCAAAAGCTTCCCATTTCAGTGTTTCGGCAGCTCCCATCCCCAGCTCTCGGCAGCCCTGTGTGCGTCTGAAAAATTGCCTATTTCTCTGCCTGAAACTAGCAAGTTCCAGTGAATACCCTTAATGCTATTCTGCAGCCTTTCAGGGCTCTAACGTTGTACAATGTAGGTCCAAATGCGATCTTTTTCCATAGGAATGTGTTAAACAGGCCATGAAAAGACGGCACGATCAAAAGATGTTCTACAAAGTATTGATATTTCACTGCTTCTTACCTCCAGCCTTCCACGGTAATTCACCGTATCAAAAATACAATATTTGTAGATTCTTCACAAAGGTCTTTATAGGTTTGGAAATTTAAACACCATATGGCTAAAGCTGAATTGAAGACCAAAAGTATCTAAGCTTGTATGTTTCGGGGAGGGGGAAAAAAATTCAATTAAGTGGGATTTTAGCTGTTTCAATAAAATTGGACTCTCCCTTTTCAAGATAAGCGCCATATGGAGCTGCACCAACTGTTATGTGGCAGGAATATCCACTTCTGCTAAACACATAATCCCAGATCACGACACAATGCACACAACGGGAAATCAATATATAGAAGAATCAATTTGAAAATATAAAATAAACTAATATATGACTGGAAAATTGACTTCCTATGGATTAAAAAAGAGTGCAAATGGTGGAAAAACCTCTCTTTGAGCCACACAAGGGGTGGGGAGCCTTAATCATGCGACTGACTAAGTATCAGCCATCAAACTGGGCAGGATTTTATTTTACCTTGATAAAAAGGATTCAATGAAGAAATAATTTATGGGTGCATTTCTTCTTTCTGGGGTAAAAAGGATTAAAGTCTTGGAGATGGCCGAAACGTAAAGAAATATGGAACTCCCTCCATAACATGGCTGAAGCATAGCCTGAAGTATGCTTACGTCCTGACTTTGGTGTTTGAAGTGTTTAAAAATTTACAATATAAAGCTTATAATGATACATTTTCATTTTAGAAAGTATTTCCTGTTGCCCCTTTGCTGCTCAGTGTCAATTAATCTTGTATTTAAAAACCTGCTTTAGAGTTTCTGTTTTTCGGTCTTATTCTTGGTGTGCTGCGGAGAATGTCTTTCCAATTTCTCCGGTGGCTTTTTGGAATGAGTTTAATTTTGGAAAATGCAAAGATTGGTCTGATGGTGGTAGCATTTCCTGTTACCCATTTTTCTACCTCTCTAAAATGTCTGTGACTTGCCACCACTTGCCATTTTAAAATTGGAAGGCAAGAATTAAATATACCCTGTTTCCCCGAAAATACGACCTACCCTGAAAGTAAGTCCTAGCTTGATTTTTACAAGTGCACCCAATATAAGCCCTACCCCCCAAAATAAGCCCTAATTAAGATCCTGCTCACTCCAAAGTGGATGGGTAAAAATTAAGCTAGGGTGGGGATGAGAGGGTGGAGCTGCCCTACTTTGGACTTGAAGACATATTTTTTAAAAAGAGAGAGAGAATCTTAGCAAATATTCATCATATTGTTTCTCAGGCTGGAGATTCTACTTAGCTTGCCAAGACTGATATTAACAGAGGTATCTGTCTATGGAGATTCTCTGTCATCCAGGTAATGGCTGTTCCAAAGATGCTTTTTCAAAAGTAAACTGGACTTTGCTTCTCCTTGAAGTTGTTTCGCTTCTTATCTAAGAAGCTTCTTCAATTCTAACTGAATGATGGAAGATGGAAGGATTTATATTCTTTGTGGAATGTGCTCTTTCTGAGGATTGCAGAGGCCACCTGGAGATTTATCTGGGCCTTGAGGGTCACCTGATGTTGTGGTTAGCCGGCAGCAGGTGCGGACGGCTGAGGAGAGCGAGGACTCAGATGAAGAGCCAGGACCATCAGGGAGTGGACTGCTGCCTTCAGAGATTGTGGGGGCTGGCAGCAGCGATGAGGAGGTTCCCGAGGAGCCTGTGCCAAGTGTGCGTGCGCACAGGATTGCTCGCAGGAAAGAGCAGCTACAACAGCACAGGCGACTCGGGAGTAAGGCTGCATGGTAAAGGCCCCTCCTTCAAGAAGATAAAAGCCAGCTGTGAAAGGAACGTACTTTGCAGGAAGCAAAGACATTTTGAAACTCAGCCTCTTGGACGTTCCAGTATCCTGAGTTTGCATTTGAAGATTCTTGTATTGAAAATTATTTCTTGTCTGTTATCTTTTGGCAAGTCTCGCACAGTTTGGCAAGGCTTGTGCTTATCACAGCTAATTATTTTGTAAAAGCATTGCAAGGTTTCTGTTCCTTTTGGATTGTGTTTGATTTGTTGGAAAAGGGCGCGGGTCAGAACGCCTGAACAGTGCAAAAGGGTGACCCTGAGGCAGTGGTGGGCTGTAACTGGTTTAACAACTGGTTGTGTGAGCCTGCGCACAGCAAGCAATCAAAATACAGCAATTTGATGGTCAGAACTACTGGTTCTCTAGAACCAGTCCAAACCAGCAGCAGCCAAGCACTGCCTGAAGGTACAGATTGACCTCCAAGTGGCCTCAATGACTCTGAGAAAGAGCACTAGCGACTGGATGACTGCAAGAAATATAAATCGTTCCATCCTCCACTGTTCAGTCAGAACTGAAGAAGCTTCTTAGATGAGAAATGAAACATCTTCAAGGAAAAACAAAGACCAGTTGCCTTTTTGGAAAAACACCTCGAAACCCACCTCGGCTAGTGACCACCAACCCATTTTGCAGCAACAAATTCCATAAATCATCCAGGTGGCAGGAAAAACAACACTTCCTTTCTCCATTCTTGCCCCGATGCTCCATGTATCAGAAACTTCACAGCGGGTGAGTTGGGTCCCTTCTTCTCCAAGCTAAGGGTGGGCCAAGGTCTTAAAAGCCATAATATTGTAGTCTGTGTCCTTTGGGGATGGGAGGGTGGAGAAGCATTGAGCTAAACAATCCACACCTCATTTTAATGAAAACTCAATCTGTTGAAGCAACCAATTGAGAAGTGATTCAAGCCCGCTCTAGCATCATAAACAAGCCACAGAACCAATGAACAGTCCAATGTCTTAACTTATTATGGGCAGCCCAGGGAAGGGTTGTTTCAATTTATGGTGCCAGCATCTGAGGCATTTATGTCAGAAACTTCTTTCCTTTGTCCTTAAGATGTCTCATACGTCAGGTCTAGAGAGCTTTCGGCTGACCAGGAAGAAAGAAGTAATGAATGTGTAACAAGAAATAACGGAGCAGAAAAGGCCATTTAGCAATGGGCAGCGCCGGTGCTTATGCCAAGCAGATTTGTGAACTTGACCTCTCAGGATTTCCACTGAATCTCTCAAATAAAAATAAGGTGACATCCCTTTTCTGAAATGCTTCTTCTGCTCTTCAGGAGGCCCGCAGCCTTTCTTCCTCCAACAAAGAGGCCAGCGAAAACAGAAACACGATAATCTGCGGAGGCCGTAAAGATACTGCATGGCTGATCCGAGTGAAAGAGGGGGGTGGTGTAGAAAGATTGCCTCTATTTGTATGACCGGGAAGGATTGCTATTTTCTCTCCAGTCTGGCATTTTGGATGCTCTGATCAAAAAAAGGGGGGGGATCTCTGCAAGGAATTGATGGATTGGTAGCTCTAGGGGTTTTCCAAAACTGGTACGACTAGAAATCTCGAAACCAGGTGAGGCCACGAATATCGTCCCACCTTAAGCAACAATGTTGTTGAAAAGAGACGCTCGTAGGAAAAGGGTTACACAAATTCTTCAACTGCAGACTGAAAAGCTTGTGTTCTTTATGAAACCGGGGGCATCTCTCTGGCGAAAGGAAGACAAACAAGACATTTTTGATATTGAAGGAGCCCCAATATTTGAGGGGCTCCTTCAAAGACGAGGTGGCCAAACTATACTCTACCCGACTCTGTAGTTTCTTCCCCAAACACCAAAAACTTTAACCTTAGACTGTCTACTATTGACCTCACCCCTTTCCTAAGAGGTCTGTAAGGGGCGTGCATAAGCGCAGCAACGTGCCTACCGTCCCTGTCCTATTGTTTCTTATTCTTCTTTTATTTTTCTTATATGTACCCATTTCATGTATTCACAACTATGTATACACTTATACTTATTATCTTGTAAACAATTGGCAAATCAAATAAATAAATAAATAAATAAATATTTCCCAAAGCTGCAAAAAGGCAAGACAAAAAGCAACGGGTGGGAACGAACCAAGGAGAGAAGCAACCTTGAGCTAAGGAGAAATTCCTGGACATCAGAAAAATGAACCAATGGAATGGTTTAATTCCAGAGGCGGTGGGGGCTCCCTTCCAACTCTATTGTTCTATGAGTGGGAATCGAGTCAAAGCTTATTTTTGTTTGCCAAGGTTGCCAGATAGGGTATAATAATAATAATAATAATAATAATAATAATAATAATAATAATAATAATAATAATAATAAAAGAGATCTAATGTTTTCCCATCCTCTAAACAAGGTTGGAGATTAAATACATACGTTGGGAACATTAATTAATTAATTTGCAGGAACCAAGATTTTTCAGGTTACAAATTGGTTTGGGTCCTCGTGTGTTTTATGCAAACCCTTACAAGACAATTGCTTCTAAGTTGTCACATCAAACATGATCTCTGAATCCCATCTGAGACTTGACTTTTTCCCAGATATTTTTCCTACTGGAAAATCTTCTAAGACGTTGCCTGTGGTTTGAGCAGCCCTATGCTTTGACTTCCTCCAAGCACCGCTGTTTTTGCAAGTAACTAGCAAATCATAAAAAGCAGCCTTTATATTTCTCTCTCTCTTTTTTTTTTAAATGAAATTTGATTCAGTTTATCTCTGGTGAGATTGATCTATCTCCTAACAAAAATAGAGGTGCTGATTTCTCTAGACACCTGCTTCAGTGCTACAGGGACCGAAGCAAAATTTCTACCATTCTTTTCAGTTGTAAGTAAAAAGGGCACAAGACGTTGGATCCCAATCTATGTCACACTGTGTGCAGGAGGTGTGCAAAGGAGGGAAGGCATAGAAATGGTTTCAAGCATCAGCTGTGGGTAGGAAAAACAAGTGGTGAGGAAGATTAACCAGGTACATGTTGTTCTTATATCAGAAAAGGCAGCATTTGTGGATAGTGTTCCTTGCATTATGCAACACACGGTAAACATTATCTTTAAAACCTGGCTCAAATGATGCACGACAGCTTGTTTTTAAATGAACAAGCACATCTTTTACAAGTAGATGTTTTAATTTTTGCCCTGAAACCATTTTCCCCCCTTCCAACTAGGCATGATTTAAAATGCGACACTTTGAGTTCCATTTTGGAGGCTAATCTTTAAAATGAAAAATAAAGTTAAGGGATCGGTTGAACATGTATACGTCGAATGTAAATTGAATGTAACCAGGTCTGACATTGCAGGCAAGGCCCCTTTTTACATTTCTAATTAATTATTTAACGTAATTAAATAATAATTATAGATTATGATATAATCCGTAATAATCTTTGGCAATTAAAGGGAAAAGAAACCAAGCAAAAGTTGTACGAATCTGCACCTATGAATGTATGCCCATGAAGACGGCGTGAAAGAGATAAAGGTCAATATCAAGAGATGTTCCATGGAACTGCTTCATAATTATTTCAGTTTATAGATTTATAAGGATAGAGTTAATTGAAAATAGGTGAAAACACACACAGTCCCTGTCATTGTCCCAAGTGGGCTTTTTCGAGAGGCAGCTGGACTTTCTGGTTTTTCTTTGAAGTTGTTTCATTTCTCATCCAAGGAGTTTCTTCAGCTCTGACTGGGTGGTGGGGAAGGGAAGGATTTATATTCCTTGCAGAGAGCTGGTCATTTGCATTATTATTACTTTATTACTTTATTACTCTTTAAAATAAAAGAGTCATTGAGGCCACCTGGAGGTTTACCTGGGTCACCTTAGTGGTGCAAATGGGTGTGGAGTCTTTTGGGAACTGCTGAAAGGACCGTGTTGTAGACTGGAGATAGATGATGTCCTTTCCCTCCCCCTCTGTTGAGGGAGGGCTGTTTAATTTTGACACAGGTGTCCTCTTCGACCGCTCTTTCAAGCCAGAGGTCCTCCCTGTCCAAAATGTGGACTTTGCTGTCTTCTAAATAATGGCCTTTGTCTTCTGAATGCAGATGGGCTGCTGAATCTTGTCCTGATGGGTTAGTCCTCTATGTTATGCCATTTGTTTGTGAAATGGTTTTGTTTCCCTAATATACAGTTCTGCAAATGACCAGCTGTCTGCAAGGGGTATAAATCCTTTCCTTCCTCACCATCCAGTCAGAGCTGAAGAAGCTTCTTGGATGAGAAGTGAAATGTCTTCAAGGAAAAACAAAGTCCAGTTGCCTCCTGAAAAAAAATGCATCTTTGGGACAACCGTAACATGGAGAAGCTCCATGGACGTCTCCTTTCATCCGTTTTTCTCATCATTGTTGAGTAGCAAAGGTAACATATTCATTTCAAAAGCATGGTTTTACATCTGATTAATCCAATGAGTAGGCTGGTGAAAGCATTCTCTTTTTTTTTTTAGAAGGCACACTTTAAAACTGAGAATCATTGTTCAAAACAAATTCCATATTTTCACTTCCACATTTAGCACCGCAGCAAACCTTATTTACAGAAGTGTGTAAATGTTGTCTAAACAGGCATTTAAATAGATCTTAAACGGCAATGGTTTGGTCAGGGTTTCCAGAACCGCTAATTTTTTTTTAAAAAATGGTTATAAGGCAATCTTGTCCAAATGAGTAACTTTAATAGGCCATTTTCAATCGCATCACCTATTAGAGCAATAAAAGCAGAAAATGACAACCGTTGTTTCATCTGAAATACACCAGAACATTTCAGAATTGTTCAACATTTCGGAATCAAAATAATATTTGAGAAAGTCAAGCGAGGGCTCGTTAAAAGCGGGCGAACTCCCTGAACTGTGAAAGGGGGGGAAAAAAGAAAGATACCCCGCAGTTTGGCAGGAGGTTGAAGAACTAATCACAAAGCCATTGGTTTAAATGAAAAATCAACACCTTTACTGTTTAGCTTTACTGCTCGGCTGTCATTGCTAGAATTAACCCAATATTGATTGTAATTAACGTCCCCCATGCCTTGAAACGTCTTCCTGAAACGCTACTCATTGTGTCTTGAGCGGTTCCAGTTTGCAAGCCAAAAGTAAAAGTGGGGAAAAGACACAGCCGCTAATCAGACACGGGGCGTGTGGAGAGCCATTTCTCCATGCAGGAAGGCGAGAAGAAGGACATTCAGTGTGGCTGGCCGTGGATGACACCTATCACCTGATTCCGAAGTCTTCCCTCCTGCCTCTCTGTTCCTTCCCCATTCTCTCCCCTCCCGAGCCGGCCTTGTGAGATACACAACACACACACACACCCCGACCCGTGCATGCTGGGCATGGGAGCGCTCCATGCCACCAGGTTCAAGCCAACAAATCTCACTTCCCAAGAGAGTACGCCACCTTAATTGGAGTTATTTAAATAGAAGACGAGGAGTGGAAGGAGGTAGATGAGATGGTGTCATTTCGGAATATTCTTTCTTCGGTTGAGCTCCCTTGTTTAATATCAAGCGTTTTGGGGAGGGGGGGTACGGCAAGCTTAAAGTGACTTTTGTCCCAGTTTCATTGTTTTTAAAGTTCCCTAAAGACCCTGGCTGCGTTCACATCAGAGGTGGTGTTCTACCAGTTTGCACCGGTTCAGCCAAACCGGTAATTTAAAAAAGGCCTCCGACAATCAGCTGAAAGGGGAAAGGAGGGAAAAGCGCAGGATTGGCCCTCTCCCATTCGCCAAATGCGCTTTTCCCTTCTTTATCGCCTTAGCTGATTGGTGCTGCAGGCCTCATCTGGTGTGGGGAAAGCTGCACACGGGTGTTCGTTGCGCACACATGTGCGTGCAATCACCAAATTGGTAGTTGCACAGGGAGTGTCCGGTGGTGCTCCATTCAAAATCCAAGAAAGATATTTTTTTACTGGAAATCAAGCGGTAGCATCAAAAGAATTCTGAATCTGAGGAATTGTGCACGAAAAATACATATGCAAAGTGATGGCAATGTTCCCACCCACAATAGTTCAAACTGTCCATCCAATTGAACTTGCGTATAATGTCATGTGGGGCATCTTCAGGTGCTGATGCAAACATCTGGCCGTTGACCTTGGCCTGGTTTGATAAAGAGTTGAGACTGCGCAGTAAGCATAAACAATAAAGTTTTCCCCCAAGTTGTACAGTTCATTCTCTAAACCTCCAGCACATTTCCCATACCCACAAAGCCCGAATATTTCACACGCACACCCCCGTTACTATGGCAGCCGAAAGATACGAAGGAAAGGAAAGGAATCTTGAAGGCTGACAGGCAGGATCCCACTGCTGATTCACATGTTGTGCTAAACCATAAAGTATGGTTTCTAAACCCCGATGGCTAGGTTCGCCTGGCATACTAAATCTCGATCAAATAAATACATTGTGGCTCAGATAGATGTGTGAGAACAAGTCCAACAGCAGAGAACAGGTCTGCCAGCACTGAGGTTTAATGCTGTCCTGAAGCACAGAAGAATTATCCCTGGAGGAAGTATAAGTCTATGTCAAGAGGGAACCATTTATTTTTACAATAACAGACATTCACTTACCACCGTCCACATCAACCATCAAGTCCTCTTTCCTAATCTCGCTGGAGGCCGAGTGGATAAGTAGCTTCTACAGCCATCCTAGAAGCCTGGTGAGGCCCCTGTGGCTCCATGGTAGAACCCATGTTTCTTTAAAAGAAGGAGAAGAAGTCCCAACAATTCAGCTTCCTTTGTGTCAGCCTTGGTTGACCAGACTAGAAAATCCAAGTTATTGATGCTGATATCGTTTTTGTTATATGGCTGCAGTAACTGAATCTTGCAAGTCTAAATATGTTTCTCTCCTCCTTTTCTTGATCTTCATGGTAACTTCAAAGAGTCACATCCATGATGCTTTCTCACATTGCATTTCTGCTTTAGACTCAAATTTCTTTTATCTGACAGTTACCTTGGTTGCTTCCTACAATCCCTTACCTACAACCCCTTATCATTTGCTAGAGACCTCTTTTGTCATTGCATCAGACACACTTTCTTCTCCATATCTACAAAGGGTTGGCCCATCCTCTGCTATTTTTTGGTTCTTCATGCCATTTCCACAACATGCAAAAGAAGAAAGAAGCAATGAGAAAGCACCAATCCGTTGATATCTGGATGGTCCTCTAGAACTTCAGAGATCTGAAGGCAAATAGTATGCTGGAGAGAACCGGGCCAACCTGCTTTCAAATGCTTCCTCTTCTGGTCACATATGGGGTTGAACTATCCCAAGGCATGCCACGTTAAAAGCAATTTTTCCTTTTATCCAGTCCTTTCAGAAGCCACGTTCCACGAAAAATGCCACAAAAGGAAAAATATTACATTGATGCTGCTTTAGCAATTCCTCCCAGTCGTGAATGTTATTTTCAGAAGGATCTTCCAACGACTTTACTCCCATTTGTTTCCATTAACCTAAAGAACAATGGAAAGAAAAATAAGCCAACCTCAAGCAGAAACTCCCAATTTGGCTCCGGCTAGACAATATCTGGAGTGGCTTTTCGCTGCTGATTCTGCATGACTAATTGATTGCTTCAGCTGGGGGTTAATTAATTAATTAGTAGCAGGTCTGCATTAAAGATTGGTGGCACTCAGAGCTCTCCTAATAGATGCCATCTACAAAAGCTTTATTAGTACATAAAACGAGTGTTTAAAATCCACACGGCAACTAATATGCTATAAAATTACTTGCTTCATTATGTATTTTGGTTACTTTCTTCACATTTGTGCCGTATCTTTTTCCTGGTTTTCCCCCCTTTCTTTCTTTCTTTCTCTCTCTCTCTCTCTCTCCTTTTTGCCAGCCAGTTTTAACTGCCTATTTGAAATCAATTTCTCTAATAATGGGCTTAATGAGCTCATCAATTAAGGCTGCCATAATGGAATGTAACTCTGTGGTTTCAGTTATCAGTTAAACTCTGGAACTAATTTTCATGCTTCATCTATCAAAAATGATTGGCTAATATTGTTTAGCTCCTGCTTCAGCCCGATAGGGAGACCCTGAGTCCTTCTCCGCTAATGTCCGAAGGCTGACATTTTTCTTGGGAGAGAGAAATGGGTGGGAAGAGGATTGGGAAGAGGGGAAGAACAATGAAGAGAGGGAGGCGAGAGCTGTTTGGCCATTGCCAGACCTCCAGGGAACGGGATTGTCTTTCTCAAAGCCAACATGGTAATTAGTCGTAATGGATTACATTTTCAAACATATTAGATAAGATGATCGTTCCACTTGAAAAAGCCCATTATGAGTTTACCTCTCTCTCTTTCGCCATTTTAATAAGCATTGGCCTTCTTGGTGACCCCTTTAAATAACAGTATAACTAGCCAATGGAGCTAAATAATATATATATATATATATATATATATATATATATATATATATATATATATATATATATATATATATATATATATAATGTTTTCTGAGGTTCTCGCGGGTATTTGTATATAGATCTTTGGTTATTCGGGTTTTCTCCCACGTAAGATTGGAAGTATCTAGGCTATATATGTGTGTGTGTATTTTGAAGCAGGCTTTAGGTAGTAAACTTCCACCAGTGCTTAGAGTAGACCGACTGGCTCAAAACACCAGAGTCTCCAACTGCAAACTAGGAAGGGGAAAGTGGCCGGTGCTTTTCAAAATGTCCACCTTGGCACACCCAGATTACGACTGAGAGAAGGAACGGAGTTCAGAGGCTATGAAAGGGCTGCAAGGGAGCATTACTAGATGGCAGTTGGCTCAGCCTCAGGCCGTACCCCTGAACGTTTCTATTCCTGGCTTGGGATAAATATGTGTCTATCATTTGACAAAAAGAAACAAACAAAAATAGAATAAAAATTTTAAAAAATCGTGATCAGCATTGACAAATTCACCGTCGGTCCATTGCAAAAGGCACCCTTGCTCGGAACAGCTTAAATCCTGTGACGATAACTCTGATGCCATCAAATGTACACATTGGCCTCTCCCAGGTCCTTGGGAAGGACTGGATACGTGGACAAAAATGCCAAATACAGTCTGGTTGGCTGTGCATCAAACCATGCAGTAATACTATAAAAAATTAATTAATTAAAAAGAAAAGAAAATCAAACAAGCAAACCACTCAAAGGGCAGGCTTGATGGACGATTGGATCTTTTTCTGCCTCTGTTTTCTCTCTTTTTTTTATGGCAACAAGGTAGCTTTGCCATGATGAGGAAGGGTCCTTTGGGCCTCAGCCCTAAATAAGGGGGGTCAGCACATTCTCCTCAACACAAGTGAAATACCACAATATAAATTATGGGCTTTGTGGCGGTTTGAAAATGCAGGAAGCACTGAAATGCCAGCATGGCTAAGCTCACCCACCAGCATCTTTTACAAACCATTTAGTTCTGTTATTCTGAACTCTATTTTAAAGGAGAGGATCCAGATTTGAAAGAATAAAGAGAATAATTTAGATTTTAAGTTTCCTCTTCTGTCTAGGTGAGCAGAGCCATCCAATGTTTTGAAGCATCTTTCTTGCAACTTCTCTCTTGGTATAAAATGAAAATAGAAGGCACTTGAAGGAAGGTGCTGACTTATTTAATCACTGTTTTAAATTCCTGGGATTCTTGGAGTGGAAAACAATAGGAAATAGAATGGGGACAAAAAGTAAACAAAGACAGCAGTAAACAAAATAGCTACCAAAAACAAGGAAATAGCAACACTATATATTCCTTTGATGGAATAGAACAACTTCAGAGGTACTAAAATCAAAATCGCAGACCAAAAAAAGCAAAGTGTCTTTGAAACTGAGTTCAAATCCTGAGGATGCCCTCACAGGTGTCTACAGGGTGTGGCCAAAAAGATCAAAGAGGATTGGCAGATGCCGGATTGAAGCTCCACCTCTTTTTTATACATGCAATGCAGGAGGAGCTTCCATGACATCATTCCGGCTGCCATCTTGATATTTTTTTCTTACCCTTCGAATATGAATTCAACGTATTTGGTCAGCTTAGCTTTTTCAGGTCTCAACATAAATATTTATATTGCCCTAAAAACCAAACATCAATGCTTCAAAGATTGTGGGGAGATGAGTAGATTTATCTCTTTATTGACCTCCATTACGATTCGTGCCTCATTGGTTCCTTCCTTCTAGAAACACACACACACACACACACACACACACACACTTAATTGTATGATAAAGAAACAGGGAACTTTAATTTTGGGATGTAACATAGAAGGAAGGAAGGAAGGAAGGAAGGAAGGAAGGAAGGAAGGAAGGAAGGAAGGAAGGAAGGAAAGAACTTTAAATTGTCTTGACCTTTCTAATTGCTTTTCATGGCAAATGCATTTCAAATTTCCAAGTCAGAGACAAAAAATGTCAATTGCCAACAGAGTTGTAGAGCTAAAGTTAGAACAAGAGTTTGCTTCCTTTGAGAATCAACCTATTTCTTCTTCCTCCTCCTCCTCCTTTCCTTTCCCCCTCTCCCTCTCCCCATCTCTCCCCTTCTTCATCCATTTACTTCCTTTCCTTTCCTTTCTTCCCTTCCCTTTCCTAACACTATGGCTGAGCCTGTCCATGAGTTGTGAGATTAAGGAGAGTTCACCCATCTTCCAACTTCTAGGGTCATTGGTTCTCACGGAGGAGCACTGCTAGTCAGATGTTGAATTGCATGTTGCAGTTGGGCCCTGTATTTCCTCCATGTTCTCAACACACACAAACTACTCATCTTCAGGTTCAGCTTTTCTGGCATAATGCAGCTGGATCCAGAGCCATGAGGGTCCTCCCTTGGGTACAGAGAGGAATCCATCTGCCCGGACTTCCACTGGGCCAAAGAGCTTCCCCATTTATCGTATTTTATATCAATCTATCCTGACTTCTAACAAAGAGTTGGAATTACAAGATTAGGGCAAAATACAAACTCCTTGTTTTCTCCAATTATTTTTATTTTATTTGTCAATCGTTTACAAGATAATAGGTATAAGTATAAACATGAGTAAGAATACAGGAAATAGGTGCGAATAAATGGGGACTATGGGATAAGCCCCCATTTATATTGAGAGAAAAATCCCATATTGGCACTTGCAATGTTTAAAATGTGGGTTTTTCATTCTGCGAAAAGGACTGATAATTCCAGCTGTGGTTCTCCTGCCATTCAAGGGAGCTGAGTGGATCAGCCTCAGAGAATTTTTAAAAAGTACATCTTCCTTTGGACCTGCCTTCTATCAAGGGAAAGGGGATGTGTGCAGATGTTTAGCAGCGTTTGCAGCATTAAAAGGAAGGACAGATTCAGCTCAGCTGCATTTGGACCCTTTCCCCTCTTTTGTCTTAGCTGAAAAAACAGGGAAAAGAGAAAACAAACGATGATGTCCCTTGCACAATTTCCCTACTAAGACCTCACACCGTTTCTAAGTGCCAAGGATAAAAAGAAAGCAGGTTAAAAGCACGCTGGATCAAAAGTGAAATTGAATCCCGCTTCTTTGCTCTTATTAACCGATACTTTAATAAGATAAAGCACGGCGATAATACTTAATTAAACTAACATGACTTTTTTTTAAAATAGCAAAGTGGGCAACCTTGTATCTCAGAATGGCAATTTTATCTAATCATTGAATTCTTAGGAGCAATAAAAATCAGTGAAAGATCTGATGTAATTAAATAAGCCTGCAAAAGATGTATTTCAGCAAGGGCTGGTCTGAAATAAGCTGTTTTCAGCATATGCAATGAAAGGCAATCCCTTGCTCCCTCCCTCCCTTCCTTCCTTCCTTCCCTTCCCTTATCAGTATCCTTCCTTCCTTCCTTCCTTCCTTCCTTCCTTCCTTCCTTCCTTCCTTCCTTCCTTCCTTCCTTCCTTCCTTCCTTCCTTCCTTCTCCTCCCTTATCAGTATCCTTCCTTCCTTTTCTTTCATTATTAGTGTCCTTCCTCCCTCCCTTTCTTTCTTTCTTTCTTCCTTCCTTCCTTCCTTCCTTCCTTCCTTCCTTCCTTCCTTCCTTCCTTCCCTCTTTCATTTTCTAGATAGCAAGATGAGAGTGCTGAAACCAAGCCCACAGGTAGAGTAAAATGATATTGATCCGGGCGTTTCCCATTTGGTGCGCTGCATTCATATCCCTTGACAACTGTAAAATGCATGGATGTCAGAAACCCTCCTCCCGAATCAAGGCTGCTGGCTGGAGAGGGAAATTCTGGGAGCTGATGTCCACGCATCTTAGCGATGCTGAGGTTAAGAAACGCTCCTCGGAAGGACGTATCCCTCTCCTAGGTCAGGGCCTGCTTTTTCCAGCACCAAATGGGGAGGCCCTCAAAACTCAGCTGCAAATAAAAGTGGGCTGAATTTCAGCAATAATAACAAGAACAAGAACAAGAAGAACAAGAACAAGAAGAACAAGAACAAGAAGAACAAGAACAAGAAGAACAAGAAGAAGAACAACAAGAACAACAAGAACAACAACAAGAACAACAAGAACAACAACAAGAACAACAAGAACAACAACAAGAACAACAAGAACAACAATAACAACAACAACAACAACAACAACAACAACAACAACAATGTAACACCTAGAATTGGTGTTATGCCTCCAGCCAGGGGTGGGGTTCAAAAATTTCATCAAGGGGTTCTCTGCCCAGTTGCTGAGTGGGTGTGGCCATGGTGGGCGTGGCTTAGTTGACCTCCTGCACCACCGGGGGGGGGGGCATTTTTGCCCTGCCCAGACTCCAGAGGCTTTTCTCGATCCTCCGGGAAGGCAAAAATAGCCTCCCCAGGATCCGGAGGCTCTTTGGAAACCAGAAACAGGCACATTTTCAGCCTTCCCGAACTTCCGGAGCTTCCGTGCAGGCCCCGCCCTTACCTGCATCCAAAATGGCCACGTGGGGACTCCTGGCAGGGGAGGGGCAGGGTGGGTGGGGCCAGCCAGAAGTGGGATGGGGGGGGTTCCTCTGAACTGCCACAGAATCTTAGCTAGCGCTCTCCCAAACCCCTGCGCACCCCCAGCAGCCCCACCCTTGCTTCCAACCAGGTTTAAAACATGGCTGAACTTTAAACTTTGGAAGAGTTAGCGGTAAACAGAAAGCAGGCCTTCCTAGAAGACGGTGGCTGGACACCATCAAAGCTGACCCTGTCCGGAACAACTCAAAGATGTAGAAGGAAGATGTGGAGAGACCCGGCCCAGAGAATTGCCAAGAGTCAGGTACAACTGAATGGAGAACATCCATTTTTTAAAAAACAAAACAAAAGAATCAGGAAGAGAAGTGACCCCCCAAAGGCCCTGACAATGCTCTCTGGAGGCCCCAAATGGTTTTGACCATGGAAACGAGGAAAGAGCGATCTGGACAGATGTTTGGAGATGTTTGCGGCGATCAAAGCTTGGCCCTCTGGGCGCCTTGATGCTGGTCTCCCCCCGTTTCTTGGGGGGGTCTTTGAAATCCTTCTCAGCGGCCGAAGGGTTTCCCTCGCTGCCGAGTACAAGCAAGGTTATAAGCCTCGTTTCTTCCGACATCCATTTCTTGCAGGGAGCGAGAAGGGGGGGGGGTTGAAAATTGAGATAAAGAAGTGTTATTAAAATTGTGACACGCGGCTCTCGGGCTATGTTGAGAGGGAGAAGGAGCAGGACATCAGGAAAGGAATAATGAAATGCAAAAAAATCAGCCCCAACTGACAATTGAGAGCCTGTGTAGCAGCTTAGCCTGTTGGTCTGGGCAATTTGTCATAATCAGTGGCACTCTTCTCATTAGCGAAAAGCCATTACTAGTGGACTTTATCAGCAGCTGCGAGTTATCGGGGGGCACACAGCAATCCTAGCGTGTAGGCAGGAGGTTCGGCCAGGGTCCCGCAGCTTTAATAAGCCCCCAACTCCTTTCTGAAGTTCTCAGTCAGGTGTCAGTAGGCTGCTCAGTCAGGCAGCCAGGAACATCCATTAACCAGCTCCCTGCCAGCCCAAACTAGCTCGGGTTGCTGGGGCAAGGAGAGCCAGGGGTCCTTCCAACCCCCACAGGCCTCTCCATCCCATCTTGTCGTCTCACCTGGAATCACCAATTTCTCCAGGAATCGCTCTGGTTCTTGGGCGTTTGGGAAGATCAGAACCCGTGCAAAGTAATATCGCATCGTGTGTTAGGAAATAGCTGGATCCCTGTGTTTCGCTACGAAATTCTATGATGGGGCTTAGTTTTGGGGGAGGAAAATAAGGGGAAACATTCTGCCTCTGCCTCCCAGCATCCATCGGTATTCATCTGGCTAGCATTCTGTCCGTGTGCGAGAGAGTGGAGGGCTGCTTGGAAACTGAAGCAGTATTGGCTTTGTGAGCAAGAAGGAGACAGCAAGGAGCCTGGGCGTGGCTTAGCTCAACTGGTCTGTACTAAAGCTGTGAAACTGAAACTGAAACTCCTCTCCTCTGCTTGTGTTTTGCATTTGGAAGATGTTTCTTTTCCAGGTGGGGAGGGGAGTAGAACTCCTTCAGAGCGTGTTAATAAAATATATAATAATAATAATATAATAATAATAATAAATAATAATAATAATAATTAATAATAATAATAATATAGGAAATATTCTAAATGCTCTGATGGTCATTTTGAAAAATCCTTTCTTAGTGAGCCCCTAGAAGCCAAGAGGAACATATATACGGGCCAAATGTCAAGTTTGTAGGCTTTACAATTCTGGGGATTTTGTGATGATGCGTGAGGGGCCTTTCGCTTTTGTATAGAGAGATTGAGGGTGATATGATAGCCATATTCCAATATTTGAGGGGCTGTCACGAAGAAGAGGGGGTCAACCTGTTCTCCAAAGAAGCAAAGGGCAGGACAAGAAGTAGCAGATGCAAACTTATCAAGGAGGGATCCAACCTAGAACTAAGGAGAAATTTCCTAATTGTGAGGATAAATAATCCGTGGAATGGCTTGCTTCCAAACGTTCTGCTTCCAAAAGACATTGGAGGTTTTTAAGAAGAGATTGGACAACTATTTGTCGGAACTGGTTCTCCTGCTTGAGAAGGGGGTTGGACTAGGAGACCTCCAAGGTCCCTTCCAACTTTGTCATCATGAGCCACGGTGGCGCAGTGTTCAGAGGGCAGTACTGCAGGCTCCTTTTGCTGCCTGCCAGTTGCCTGCAATTTGGCAGTTCGAATCCCACCAGGCTCAAAGTCGACTCAGCCTTATGTCCTTCCAAGGTCGGTAAAATGAGGGCCCAGATTGTTGGGGGGCAAGAGGCTGACTCTGTGTAAACTGCTTAGAGAGGGCTATGAAGCAGTGCAAAGTGGTATGTAAGTCTAAGGACTATTGCTATTCTGTTATTCCCAGGGCACAAGATGTGCCTTTCCCTTTGTATGAAATGTCTGTAGGGCTTAATGCCCTCTACAAAGCTTAATATATTAATACAAAGGGTACTAAAATACATTTCATGCCCTTTGTATTAAGGAAGAACTTCAAGCAGGATTGGAATTGGAATTCCCCCCCAAAAAAATATTGTGAATGTAAAGCAAAGGGAGATCTGATACAGCAGGTGTTCACAAAGTTATTTCATTGAGTACCCTGGATTTTATTTTAGAGGCTTTCCAGCCAATGGAGTAGAAGCTCACATATCTAAAAGGTTAATTTGCCAGGTTAAAAGGATGGCCTCCCTTACAATTAGGAATATAAAAAGGGATAACCAGTGACTCGTTATACATTTGCTGGCAGGATGTCGTTCCTCGTTTGCTTTGCCTTGTTTAAGCTCTGAGACTGCTGGCAACCATTTCAAGACGTGCAAAGAGCTAAAAGGTTCTTCCAATACATCAGTAACACTGACAACATATTTTAATGTTTTGAGCACCAGAAAGGCAGGACAAGAAGCAACAGGTGGAAACTCATCAAGGAGAGATCCAACCTAGAACTAAGGAGGAATTTCCTGACGGTGAAGACAATTAACCAGGGGAACAGCTGGCCACCAGGAGTTGTGAATGCTCCAACACTGGAAGTGTTTATGGCAGAGGTCCCCAAACTTGGTAACTTTAAGACTTGTGGACTTGTGGAAGTCCATCAGTCTTGTTTTTTTTAAGAAATAGATTTTTATTATATTTTCCACAAATACAAATCTCATATATGATTTCAACTGAAATCATACACACAACCTTCTACAATGCTATTACAAATCTGGGACTGGAACAACTAGTAACCAACAACACTAGACTAAACAACTGCCTCGATCTCATCTTCTGCAATAGTTTGAATTTAATTTACGGAATACAAACTAAAGAACCCTTTTCCAGTAGTGACCACAATATGATTGACTTTTGTCTCAACATACGTCCACACAAAAATCACCACAATGATGTAATCCCCAATTGTAACTTCAAAAAAGGCAATTATGATCTTATACACAACGATCTCTCATCCCTTGATTGGCAATCTCTATTCACTGGATGCAATACTGTTGAAGACCATTACAACATATTTTTACTTGAAGTCAAAAGAGTCATCAAACTATATGTACCAACAACAACTCCCAAAACAAAACAAAAAGCAGATTACCCATATCAATAAGGAAACTTCAATCCAAAAAGAGATCACTCTGGCGGAAAAACAAATCTGGTCACGTTGCCAATTTCAAAAACCGATACAAAAATTTATGCCACCAGATAAAGACCGAATGCACCAACTATCACATTAAACAAGAGGAAAACCTTCTAAGCACCAATTCCACCCGTGCTTTTTACAATTTTGTAAACAACAAACTAAAAGACTCAAGGTCCATCCCTCCCTTGATAGGACCTGATGGTAAAGACTGCAACTGACGACACCATTAAAGCCAACATCTTTAACACATTCTTGGCTCAGTATTTGTAAACAGCAATGGATCATGCCCAGTATTTCCTAGCCGTACCACAGATAACAACAATGATCTAATACATATCGATTTCACAGAAGACAATGTTGAAAAAGCACTACGCAACCTAAAACCATCTCTATCTATTGGACCGGATGGAATATGTGCCTACTTCTTAAGAAAGCTATCCACTGCCATAGCCAAACCTCTAAGCATCATCTTTGAAAAATCTTTCAGGACCAGCTCCTTGCCTAACCTATGGTCACAAGCCACAGTCATCCCCATCTTCAAAAGGAGACCCAAGCCTAGTTGAAAATTACAGGCCAATCTCCTTATGCTGCATCACCTGTAAAGTCATGGAATCAATTATTAACCAATCCATCATCCTTCACTTAGAGACAAACAACCTACTCTCCAATAAACAATTTGGTTTCAGAAAAAAACTATCCTGTAATCTGCAACTCTTACACTGCAAAAACATATGGACGACACAACTCGACCAGGGCAAAGCAATAGGCATAATCTACATAGACTTCTGTAAAGCCTTTGATTCAGTGGTACACGACAAACTACTCCTAAAAATAAAATCCTATGGTATCTCTGGACAACTGAATAACTGGATAGAAGCATTCCTGTCAAACAGACAACAAATGGTCAAAATCGGGAGCGTACTATCAAATCCAGTACCTGTCAATAGTGGTGTTCCCCAAGGCAGTGTTCTAGGACCAACTCTCTTCATACTCTACATAAACGACCTCTGTGATCATATTAAGAGCAATTGCGTTCTCTTCGCTGATGATGTAAAGCTGTTCAATACCACAGACAATACTGCTACCCTACAAAAAGATCTTGACTATGTATCCGAATGGTCAAACAAATGGCAACTTCAAATCTCAACAAATAAATGCTCTGTCTTACATATTGGCAAAAAAAATCAGAAAATAAAATACAAGCTGAATAGTCAAGATCTTGTTGATGACCCAAGCTCTGTAAAGGACCTTGGAATACTCACCTCTAATGATCTAAGTGCTAGAGCCCACTGCAACTACATAGCCAAAAAGGCATTAAGAGTTGTTAACCTAATCCTACGTAGCTTTTTCTCTGGTAATATCACACTACTAACCAGAGCATACAAAACATTTGCTAGACCAATACTCGAATACAGTTCATCAGTCTGGAACCCACACTACGTATCTGATATTAGCACAATTGAGAAAGTCAGAAATATTTCACAAGAAGAGTTCTCCACTCCTCTACTCGTTGTAGAATACCTTATGCCACCAGACTTGAAATTGTAGAACTAGTAAACCTTGAATTACGCCGTCTTCGGTCTGACTTAAGCATGGTATATAAAATCATACATTGCAATGTCCTACCTGTCAATGAATACTTCAGCTTCAACCATAACAACACAAGAGCACACAATAGATACAAACTCAAAGTAAACCGCACCAAACTTGATTGCAGGAAATACGACTTCAGCAATAGAGTGGTCAATGTCTGGAATACTCTACCCGACTCTGTAGTTTCTTCCCCAAACCCCAAAAACTTTAACCTTAGACTGTCTACTATTGACCTCACCCCTTTCCTAAGAGATCTGTAGGGCGTGCATAAAGCGCACCAACGTGCCTACCGTCCCTGTCCTATTGTTTCTCTTATTCTTTTATTTTTCTTATATGTACCCATTTCATGTATTCACAACTATGTATACATTTATACTTATTATCTTGTAAACAATTGGCAAATCAAATAAATAAATAAAATAAATAAATATACAGTTTTTAACAGTGGTTTGGCATTGACAAATATACATTTTATATATTTTAATATATACATTTTCTGTCTATCAATCCACAGTATCTATTGTATCTATCTATAGTTACATTTATATATCTTGTAGTCTGTATATCTAGCCTATTATTTTCTTAAGGTCTCTTGTAATAATTACATTTTCTATTTTCTTATTTTGTATATCTATCTTCTAACCATTCATACCATTTGTGCTATATATTGTAATATTCGGAGTTCTCCCTCTCCTTTGTTTCAAATGTGAGCATATCCATTTCTGCACATTCCAATATTTTATTGATGACTACATCTTCTTGGGGAATGTTGGGTCCTTTGTGCAAAAGCTATTCTGGCTGCCATCAGTATATGTAAAATAATGCATTTTATCTTTTTTGAGTATTGATCTGTAGTTAGTCCTAATAAAAAGAATTCTGGTTTAAGTTCAATTTGGTGTTTAGTAATTCCCTGCAGCCAGTCTTTTATTTTAATCCATTATTTCTTGGTCTCGGGGCATAACCACCACATGTGATAGAAGGTACCGTCATTTTGTTCACATTTCCAACACTTTGGGAAGTCCACAAGTTTAAAGTTGCCACATTTGGAGACTTCTGGTCTATGGAGATTCTCAGTCATGCGGTCAGAGCTGAAGAAGCTTCTTGGATGAGAAGTGAAACGTCTTCGAAAGAAAAACAAAGAAAGTCCAATTGCCTCCTGAAAAAAGCACCTTTGGGACGTCCATCACTGGAAAGTTTTTTTAAAATATATTTTTATTATACATTTTCTTTAATATACATAATAATTCATAATTATACAACATCATTGTGTACTGGATACATCAAGTCCCTTTTTCCCCTTTCCATCGTGTTATACATCCTAGCTAAAACTATATCGTATAATCTCTCCATCCTATTATATTATACAGACTGGAAGTTTTTAAGAAGCAACTGGACCACCAATTGTCTGAAATGGCATCAGGTCTCCTGCTCAAGCAGAAGGGTTGGACTAGAAGACCTCCAAGGTTCCTTCTGACTCTGTTATTCCGATAAGTCTCCTATCACTATATAAATTATATATATATATATATATATATATATATATATATATATATATATATATATATATATATATATATATATATATATATTCTTAAGTTTTCGTGGGTATTTATATGTATGGTATTCAGCTTTGTTCGGGTATTTTCCCACGTCATTATAGTTGTGCTTTTAAAGTTGTAGCAACGTTTCAGCAGAATCTCATCTGCCATCATCAGGCTTCTGTATTGTGTCCGTCTGTGAGTCAGACTTTTACAGTGGTTTCAGATTTAAATTTGGGGCAGCCTATTGCTGTGCCAGAATGGTTTTTTCTTCATCCTGATTGGTTGGGAGTCTTGGTCTGTGTTTATTGGTCTCGGAGTTTGCTGTGTTCTGCTTGATTGGTGTTTCTAATATCTTCTGTCTGTTTTGTGACTTTTTTTGTGTCTTGATTGGCTGGCAACATTGTGTTACTTTATTGGAGGCTTTAGTGCAGCTTGGCTCCGGGTAAATGGACGGCTATCATTAGTTAGGAAGCTGGGTTTCATCTTGGTGCCTGGTTGGGGTGTGTTTGAGCTGGAGGTATCAGGGGGGATCTGTTTGTGCCCAGGTGTTTGCCTGGCTTGTGGTGTGGAGATTTTTTTGTTTGTGAGTGCAGGCTTCCAAATGATTGACAGCCTGGTGGAATCATCTCTTCTGTTCATGCTTTCTGGTCTTTTTCAATCTCTATGGCTTCTCTGATGATTCTGTGGCTGGGGTTTTCTATAGTGGCTAGGGTTTTGGTGCCATTGAAGTTGATGCTATGACCTGTGGCTTCCATGTGTTGGACTAGTGAGGAAGTGTGTTCCAGCTTTTTGACTGCATTTTTGTGTTCATCCAGGCGGGTACTTATTCTTCTATTGGTCTGTCCAATGTATGTGGCCGGGCATGATGCACAGGGGACTTCGTATATGCCTTGGTTTTCCAGGTCAATTTTATCTTTGGGGTTTCTGAGGATGGCTGCTATTTTTCTGTCTGTTTTGAAGGCAGTCTTGATGTGGTGTCTGTGTAGTATCTTACTAATTTTGTCTGTAGTGCCTCTTATGTAGGGCAGGACAGCTGTTCCATAGGTCTGTTCATCTTTATTTATTTATTTATTTGATTTGCCAATTGTTTACAAGATAATAAGTATAAGTGTATACATAGTTATGAATACATGAAATGGGTACATATAAGAAAAATAAAAGAATAAGAGAAACAATAGGACAGGGACGGTAGGCACGTTGGTGCGCTTATGCACGCCCCCTACAGACCTCTTAGGAAAGGGGTGAGGTCAATAGTAGACAGTCTAAGGTTAAAGTTTTTGGGGTTTGGGGAAGAAACTACAGAGTCGGGTAGAGTATTCCAGACATTGACCACTCTATTGCTGAAGTCGTATTTCCTGCAATCAAGTTTGGTGCGGTTTACTTTGAGTTTGTATCTATTGTGTGCTCTTGTGTTGTTATGGTTGAAGCTGAAGTATTCACTGACAGGTAGGACATTGCAATGTATGATTTTATATACCATGCTTAAGTCAGACCGAAGACGGCGTAATTCAAGGTTTTCTAGTTCTAGAAATCTTCTGGGTCTCTATTATGTCTCAGTGTGTTTTTGTGGATCAAGCCGGTGATTTTGCTTTTGTGGAAGCCGTTGGCTGTCAGTACTTTGGTCAGGGTGCATAGTTCAGTCTTAATGTGTGTCTTGTCTGCCAGGCGTTTGGTTCTAGTAATTAGTGTTTTAGCCACGGAGTTTATCTGTGCTGGGTGGTGGTGGCAAACACCTGGGCACAAACAGATCCCCCCTGATACCTCCAGCTCAAACACACCCCAACCAGGCACCCAGATGAAACCCAGCTTCCTAACTAATGATAGCCGTCCATTTACCCGGAGCCAAGCTGCACTAAAGGCCTCCAATAAAGTAACACAATGTTGCCAGCCAATCAAGATACAAAAAGAGCCAAAAAACAGACAGAAGATATTAGAAACACCAATCAAGCAGAACACAGCAAACTCCAAGACCAATAAACACAGACCAAGACTCTCAACCAATCAGGATGAAGAAAAAACCATTCTGGCACAGCAGTAGGCTGCCCCAAATTCAAATCTGAAACCACTGTAAAAGTCTGACCCACAGACGGACACAATACAGAAGCCTGATGATGGCAGATGAGATTCTGCCGAAACGTCGCTACAACTTTAAAAGCACAACTACTATGACGTGGGAAAATACCCAAACAAAGCTGAATGCCATACATGTAAGTACCCTGAAAACTTAAGAAAATATATATATATATATATATATATATATATATATATATATATATACACACACACACACACACACACACACACACACACACACACACACATTATACACTGTATAACATGTGTTAAAAATAAAATAAACCTCATTACGTCCATTTTTTGGTAGGGTTATCCTGCTAACTGCTTCATACCTACCGTGACATGTTACATGCGTGTAAGAATGTTCCACTCTGCACTGCCTGAGGGCTATAGGGCTGGATTTACAGGTGTGTAATAAAAGATTAAAAGAACTAGTTAAGACCTTCTAAACACCGTTTAGTTAGCTAATTCAACCCTCTGCTTGGTCAGATGAACATAGTGTCTGGATTCACAGATCAGGTTAAATGGTAAACCATCTGACTCTCAAAGTGACTCTATTCCTATTAAATTCCCGGAACTGATTAATGAGGAGTGCCAATGATAGAGCAGATAGATAGATAGATAGATAGATAGATAGATAGATAGATAGATAGATAGATAGATAGATAGATACAGAAGATAGATATGGAAGATAGATACAGTAGATAGATACAGAAGATAGATATGGAAGATAGATACAGTAGATAGATACGGTAGATAGATACAGTAGATAGACAGACAGACAGACAGACCAACAGACAGACAGATAGCCTTCAGAAATTGTGGAAGCTTCATCACTGGAGGCTTTCAAGAAGAGATTGGACTACCTATTGTAGGGTTTCCTGCTTGGGGGGCTGGACTAGATGACCTTCAAAGTCCCTTCCAACTCAGAGAGAGAGACAGACAGACAGACAGACAGACAGACAGAGAAGATAATCAAAATGCTACACCACCCATCTCACCTGACTAACTATGGGTGGTTTACAATACAAAAAACACAGTGATAATAATTAAACAGTTAAAATAATAATTAAAAACTGAGTTAAAGACAGAAAATTAAAAGAGAGCTAAAAAGTTCCATTTTAAAATGATCCAAATGAATGAGGTTTACTGCAATCTGGGGTTCCAGAAATGTCATCTCCCTCCCATTTGCCACTTTCTCTGCTGGGCAGAACAGGCTGGATTCACTACTCTGTGTAGACAATTTTTATACGTCCCCTCTCTTATTTTACTGGGGGGGCGGGGGGTGTTTATATATATTCATATATAGTATAAATATACACACAGCACTGGTAAAATAAGAGAGGTGGGGAGAAAAGAACGCCGGTCTATCTGCGCCCCGCTTTGTTCCTTGTGGAGGCAAACATGGAAGAGACCGATGGGAGCATCAGGGTTAATAGTAAAGCCTGTTCCCCCCTCCCCACTTTTTTTCCCTCCCCCGCTTTTGAAATGGCTCCATGGTTTGAGAATGACTCTTGACTTCCCCTCCTAATCTGTATTTTACGAGTGAGAAGCTTTGCATTATGCAAATCGTTAGATAGGAACAGGTGACATTTCAGCAAAGAACATGATCAGCAGCCCAGGCCTGGATTGGGCGGCTGATTTATACATTAGTATTTGTCACAACGATTGCAAGGGCTTCAGTCCATACTCTGCAATTTGATTGTTCTTTTCTCTTTTCTCTTCTTTTCTTTTCCCATCCTCCTTCGTCCTCCTCCTTAAGGTGGAAACGGGGCCAAAGGGTTGGAGAAGACCAAGGAGCCAAGGAAAACCCAAATGATACATATAGGCTGGAGCTTCCATAGGCTTCCTACAAATTGGATTAATTTGAGAGAGAGAGAGAGAGAGAGAGAGAGAGAGAGAGAGAGAGAGAGAGAGAGAGAGAGAGAGAGAGAGAGAGAGAGAGAGAGAGAGAGAGAGAGAGAGAGAAGATGAGATAATTAGGGCCAATTATCATTTTGCATTGTGTGGGTTTTTTGCCAGGGGACATTGTGATGGATTCTTGGATCTTTTCTTCTGATCAGAAGCAAATTGGATCATTAACCCCACAAACAAATGAGGTATCGGAAGTCTAGTCTAATGAAAAGAAGGACTAGGGGTGACAGGATAGCAGTCTTCCAATATTTGAGGGGCTGCCCCCAAAGAAGAGGGAGTCAAGCTATTCTCCAAAACACCAGAAGGCAGGACAAGAAGCAACAAGGATGGAAACTGATCAAGGAGAGAAGCAACCTGAAATTAAGGAGAAACTTCCTGATAGTTAGAACAATTAACCAGTGGAATCGCTTCCCTCCAGAAGTTGTGGGTTCTCCATCACTGGAGATTTGAAAGAAGAGATTGGACAACCATTTGTCTGGAATGATACAGAATCTTCTGCTTGAGCAAGGGGTTGGACTAGAAGACCTCCAGGGTCCCTTCCAACTCTATTATTTTCTATGTATATTAAGAATGGTTGCAGGAAATGGATATGCCTAGTTTAATGAAGAGAAGGACTAATGGTGATATGACAGAAATCTTCCAATATCTGAAGGACAGCCCCAAAGAAGAGTCAATCTAGTTTCCAAAGGACCAGAGAGCAGGACAGGAAGCAACAGGTGGAGGAGAGAAGCAACTTAGAACTAAGGAGAAATTTTCGGACTGTCAGAGCAATTCACCCGTGGGATGAATTGCCTTCAGAAGTTGTGGTTGCTTCATCCCTGGAGGCTTTCAAGAAGAGACCATTTGACCAGGATGGTAGGGTGTTTCCGGCTTAAGCAGAGGGTTTTTTTTTGCCAGTGGCTGGTAAAAATGATGAAACCACAGGCGTTCTATTTGCAAAGCAAATGATATATAACCACTGTGCTATTATAGCATTTGGGGCAAAAGCAGCTCTCGGTGACATTAGAGACAGGACAAAAATACATTTAAAAATAATTCAGAGCTGTTCAGCCCATCCGCAAAGGCGTACATTTTCATG
This sequence comes from Notechis scutatus, assembly GCF_049901735.1. Classification (NCBI taxonomy): domain Eukaryota; kingdom Metazoa; phylum Chordata; class Lepidosauria; order Squamata; family Elapidae; genus Notechis; species Notechis scutatus. Next base: position 115,310,521 of record NC_142013.1, read on the forward strand.
GTTAAATTTTGCACATATACAGTAATTCAATTTAAGTTTGTGCCTATAGGAACGGTGCCCAAAGAAAGGAACCTGACTGGCCATGTTTTTCTTGAAAAAGGAAAATGGTAGGACCCAACATGGTGAATTGCCGAGTTGGAGGTTGTGGATACCCAGCAGTCACAAATCCCTTACAAACTGTTGCCAAAGCATCTTACTCCAAGCAAGATTTTTTGTTAAAGCCAACTTAGAGTCAAGCCGGCAAGACAAGGAAGGGGTTCCTTCAAGCTTTGCAGGTCTATTTAGAAGTAAGCTGCTTTGAATTCCGAAGGGTTTACGGCCTGGGATGAAAGCTTGAATGCCGCTTGTTTTCAGATTTTGATTTCTCATTAGGAGACGGAGTGAAACATGGTCTCTTGGTTCTCCCAATGTATATTAAACAACACTCACCATGGCTGAGAACTCAAACGTCAGATTGGATTGAAAGACACACAGTGGTATTTAGGAACTGTTCATCATCCCAGCTTTAATGTCTAATGCAGTGCTATAATAATTACCCAGCCAGTCTTTACCAAATGCAAAACTGTGACAAATTCTCTCAAATGCAGATTGATTGCACAAGTCCTTAGTGCAAATTTGTTCTGTGATCCCTTTGGGGAAAACACTCGGTTTGAGAAAAGCACTGGAATAATGAAGTTGAGGTGGCGAGAGCATGAGTCAAAACTGAGCAAACGGGATTCAGAATTAGAATAGAATAGAATAGAATAGAATAGAATAGAATAGAATAGAATAGAATAGAATAGAATAGAATAGAATAGAATAGAATAGTTGGAAGGGACCTTGGAGGTCTTTTAGTCCAACCACTTGCTTAGGCAGGAAAACTTATACCATTCCAGACAAATGGTTATCCAATCTCTTCTTAAAAACTTACTTCTGGAGGCCAGTTGTTCCACTTGTTAATTGTTCCAACTGTCAGGAAATTCCTCCTTAGTTTCAGGCTGCTTCCCTCCTTGGTTAGTTTCCATCCATTGCTTCTTGTCCTGCCTTCAGGAGCTTTGGAGAATAGCTTGACCCCTTCCTCCTCTCTGGGGCAGCCCCTCAGAAATTGGAAGACTGCTATCATGTCTCCCCTAGTCCTTCTTTTCATCAAACTAGACATGCCCAGTTCCAGCAACCGTTCTTTATATGTTTAGCCTCCAGCCCAGTGGTGGGATTCAAAACATTTTTAGTACCAGTTCTATGGGCGTGGCTTGGTGGGCGTGGCAGGGGAAGGATATTGTAAAATCTCCAGTCAGTGGTGGGATTTGCCGGTTCTCCGAACTACTCAAAATTTCCGCTACTGGTTCTCCAGAACTGGCCAGAACCTGCTGAATGCCACCTCTGCTCCAGTCCCCAAATCATCTTTCTTGCTCTTCTCTGCACTCTTTCTAGAGTCTCAACATCTTTTTTGCATCATGGCGACCAAAACTGAACGAAGCATTCCAAGTGTGGCCTTACCAAGGCCTTATAAAGTGGTATTAACACTTCGCATGTAATGTTTTACTGTATTATGGATCTGTCAACGGCTTCAGCGTCCCATGATGGAAGGAAAGAGATGTCTGCAGAATAGATTGGCTGTCTACAGATGATCCTCAACTTACGACTGTAACGGAGCCTGAAATTTCTGTGGAAAGTCATGACGGTCGTGGGATGAGACACTCATGTCACCAAGCCAATTTTAAGAATTTCTTTTTTGTGGTGGTTGTTAAGGGAACAACATGTTTTGCTAAATGAACACAGCGATCATTAAGCAAATCCCATATTCTTATGTGTATTTGGGGATGGAAACCAGCCCCAAAGGCTGGAAACTGGCAAACAAAAAACGTGGCAGTAAATCACTTGTCAAATGATTCCAACCATCCTATTACCTCCAGAAGTTGTGAATTCTGCAGCACTGGAAGTTTTAAAGAAGAGATTGGACAACCATTTGTCTGGAATGGTATAGGTCATTGGTGGCTAACCTTTTGGGGCTCCTGTGACAAAAATTGTGTACGTGCTTGCATGCTTGCACTCGCGTGCCAGCACCCAGAAGGCAATGCATGCCCCCCCACAACCCCTACGCATGCACGCATAATCCCCAACTCACAGCTGATTTTCGGCTGGTTTGAAGCCTTTTTCAGCCTCCCAGAGGCTTAAGGAAGGCTTCTGCAGGCTTTGCAGGCCAAAAACGAGGCCCGTTTCATCACTTCTGGTATTTTTGGAAAAACAGGAAGTGATGAAACGGGCCTAGTTTTCGGCCTGCAGAAACCTGCAGAAGCCTGCAGAAGACTTCCTCAAGCCTTTGGGAGGCCGAAAAAGGCCTCAAACTGGCCAAAAATCAGCTGTAAGGCCCACACATGTGCAGTGAGGTAAGTTTACCTGCAGTTCGCATGCCAGCAGAAATGGTTCACCATCATGGGTATAGGGTCTCCTGCTTGAACAGGGGGTTGGACTAGAAGACCTCCAAGGTCCCTTTCAACTCTGATATTCTATCCATCAAGGTGAACTGGTTAGCAAGCATCCAACATGCAATCATGTGAGCACAGGAACATGGGCAGCCATCACAACTCCAGAACCTGTTCATAAGTCACTTGTGGGTTGTCCATTGTAACTTCAAACTGTCACTAAGCACCCTGTCATTAAGCAAGGACTATCTGTAATACGTGGGCTTACTATCTGCCATCCCAGGTAATCCATGAGCCAAACCTTCAAATACACGGTATGTACTAATAACAAGTTCTGTTTCATTTCATACACCACAGAGTTAATTAATTAATCATTGCTGAACCTCAATGTTTTTGCTTTCATCCAATATTCTCATAGCGTCCTCATAGACTCGTAGGGTTGGAAGGGACCTTGGAGGTCCTCTAGTCCAGGGATTCCCAACCTTTTGACGCCGCCCCGGTTCCGGCATCAGCTGGGCGCCGCGCCCGGTATCGGCGTCAACTGGGCGCCGCCATCTTTGACGAAAAAGTGCTTCCGGTGACGTCACCGGAAGCACTTTTTCGTCAAAAAGATGGCGGCGCAGCGCTTTCGGTGAGCTTTTCGGGTAGAAATGGCTTTCTACCTGGAAAAGCTCACCGAAGCGCTGATGCCGCCATCTTTTTGATGAAAAGTGCGTCCGTGAGCTTTCTACCGAAAAGCTCACCGGAAGCACTTTTTACCAAAAAGATGGCGGCGCCCAGCAACCAGCGGCCCGGTAAGGCTTGTTCCGCGGCCCGGTACCGGTCCGCGGACCGGCGGTTGGGGACCCCTGCTCTAGTCCACCCCCAAGACAGGAGTCCTCATACCATCTCAGACCAAGGGTTATGCAAGCTTTTCTTGAAGTTGCTGTGACAAAGGAAGACCATCGCACTAACAGGGAATGTTGGCTTATTAGGATCTTTGAACAGCGGATCATTCACAGGGCGTGTCGTACAAACTCAAAAACAAGCCAACCGTCCCAACTGGGTGCGTTGGGGGGCATCTCTCTTCTGGAAGATGCTCGGGTGCAGAGGAGAATTGACAGTGTGATAGAACACGGGGCAAGTTCCCATCAAGCGGAAGACACAACGCAACAATGAGGACCCATGAATCTTGTCAATGGCTTAAATGGGGCTCCTGAAACTTGAGGGATGTGTTAACAATCCACTGAAGTTGAGTCAATAGGAACATCTATTCCTTTCATTTAACCATCCTTTGAGTCCCAGGAAACAGGAATCACTGCTAACTCTGTTCAAATATCTCTTCTAAAGGTTGCGGTGGGAGGGGAAGACTCTTAATTTGAGCTCATTACTTGGTAGTCTTGGAATATAGACCACAATCCACACCGGGGTCCTTTGTGAGATGCTCATGTAGTATAACTGAGGTTTTTGAGTTGTAGTTGGCTAAGTATTTTATTTAGTTCCTATATTCGAGTCAACTAAAATATTTAGTCCACTTTCTAATATTTGAGGGGCTGCCACAAGGAAGAGGAGGTCACATTATTCTCCAAAACACTTGAAGGCAGGTCAAGAAGCAATGGATGGAAATTAATCATGGAGAGAAGCAACCTTAGAACTAATGAGGAATTTCTTGATACTGAGAACAATCATCCAGTGGAATGGCTGGTCTCCAGAAGTTGTGGGTGCTCCATCCCTGGAGGTTTTCAAGGAGAGATTGGAATGGCCCTTGTCTGAAATGGTATAAGGTTTCCTGCTTGAGCGAAAGGTTGGACTAGAAGACCTCCAAGGTCCCTTCCAACTCTGTCACAACTCTGTTAAAGAATATTTTTTTAAAAAACAATATCTGCTGATGATACGAATCCTAAAATAATTAGAAAACAGCAGGGGAAAATGTGTATGGGATCTTAAAGAGATGTATCCATCAGCCTTAAAACAACATCCTTGTTTTTCACCTCCAGTGCTGGTTAAATCCCCCAACTGCATAATTTCATCGGGATTTGCAACTGGTGCTACTGGTTGGGCTAATTCTCAGGATCGCCCACTGTTTTTGGTTACAGATTCAGACATCCACAGTTATGAACGTTTTCCTGTTATAATTTAATGACGGTTGGATTCTTGCTGCAGCTAAAGATTTAGCGGATGAATTCATCAGAAGAGATGGAATTCATGCTCAAGAATTTTGACCCAGAGCCCTCTGCATATAAGTCCACCAGCACCTCCTGTTGGCAAGTGGCTTTGCTATCATTATTTGTGGCTGCTATACAATATATAAACCATGTTAAACATTTTTATAGACCCCTAAATGTAGCATGGCACTGTAGAATATATCATCCCAGAAAAATACTTTTGTGAAACCCTACTACAAATAAATGATTGCTGATTGAACATTGCACGATCTGGGCCTTGAGTGGTTACTTATATCAAGGGGAATATTATCACTAAGTAGAACTTAAAAGTATAGGAAGAACATAATGCTTGGAAAATGGAGAGAGAAAAACCATTTTTAAATTAGCTTATGTCCAAAACATCTAGCTATCTAAAATGCAAACTGACATCAGAGCTCAAATGAAAGAATTTGCATCCAACTTGGTTGTAACCAGTTCCAATCATTGTGCTTGGAAGTGATAATAAATGATAATATACAATATCATTTACAAGATTGATAGGCTTTGGGGCTTTTTAAAAATCTATTTGTTTTAACAAACGAGAGCAAGGAAACAAAAGAAAAATGCATCATTTGGCATGTGCTCCTGCTCTGCTGACAAACGATTTCTAGATTGCAACATTTAAAAAATACATTCCCAGAAGTAGATAATAATACTTGTTGTTGCTAATTTTGCAAAATTACTTTCCTCTGTACTTGACACTTTTAGGTTCAGTCTCAACTATGTTGCCCATAAAGAAATAGGAAATGTGCTGAAGGCTGAAATATCACATGAAGCTGAATATGTAAAATTTGTAATGAAAATAAGACAGTAATAAATTTAATTGGAATCGGTTTCCACCATAACAGGACAACAATCAAAAACATCCATTGTGATATACATCAGTTTATACATGAGCATATTTATGTGAGTATCAGATGTATTGGCAGGCAGAAACAAGAAGATTTAAAAAAAAATATTAGATTTAATCCAGGTCATTTTAGCTGATCTTAGAAGCTAAGCAGGAGCAGTTCTGGAAAGGAGTTCAGGTTGACTTTTTGGTAATTCCAGAGATGTGGAAAAATATTTTCTGGTAGAAGAGTTTAACAAAAGGTGTTCACAATGTTGTCAAAAAAAGGCATATTTGTGATCACCAAAAATCAAGATTGGCTCAAGATTGACTTCGCCATTTTAAACTCATCAATCTTGGCTAATAAAGCTGCTGTTTATTTCCCTTTTGCAAAAATACTACACTGCTTTTCACAATCATGGTCTTCTATGCTTCAAAATTGCGGTCTTCCGGGAAAGCTCGGGAGGAGGTAACCGTGTTGATTTAACGGAGGGATCTCCTCACAGAAGACAAATTTGATTGAGGACACCTTTACCTCATGATGACAATCCTGAGCTAAAAAAAATCTGTCCCAGATTTTGGGAAATCGCCAGAATAGTGAAGATGCTGGAATACAAGGAGAAGGAAAAAATAAACCTCCTCCCCTTTTGACAGCTAACAAGGACTCTTAGATCAGTGTGGTTTCCATGAATGGGTTGCAGACCTGACCCATAATAGATTTTCTGGGGTCTTGCTGGGATGTCCTTATCTTGCATCCTTTTCTCGTTATCACATTTCTGCAACACAAAAGGCCAAAGGAGAATATTTGCAGCTCAGGGTTGAAATGAGGGGGTCCTTGGTGCTCTCTGAGCTGGGTGGTTTTCTTGCAGACGTTTCATGACCCAAACTAGGTAACATCATCAGTGCTAGAAGGGAGTGGGGTTTGCACAGATGGGAAGAGGAAGAGGAGGAGGAAGAGGAGGAGGAGGAGGACTGAGAGGGCCTTGGTGCTCTCTGAGCTTGGTTGTTTTCTTGCAGACGTTTCATGACCCAAACTAGGTAACATCATCAGTGCTAGAAGGGAGTGGGGTTTGCACAGATGGGAAGAGGAGGAGGAGGAGGAGGAGGAGGAGGAGGAGGAGAAAGAGGACTGAGTGGTCCTTGGTGCTCTCTGAGCTGGGTGGTTTTCTTGCAGACATTTCATGACCCAACTAGGGAACATCATCAGTGCTGGTTGACTAGCATTGTCTAGACCTTGGAGCAGTGGTAGGATTCAAATCATTTAACAACCAGTTCTCTGCCCTCATGATTTCTTCCAACAACCAGTTCACCAAACTGCTCAGAAAGTGAACAACTGGTTTTCCCAAAGTGGTGTGAACCGGCCGAATCCCACCACTGCCTTGGAGGTCTTCCAGCCCAACACCCTACTGAAGCAGGAGACCTGAAACCATTCCAGCCAAATGTCTGGAATATATCCAAATGTATCCAAACCCCATTGCACTCACATTTTGGACACATAAAACAAGTCTTGTGGTTCAGTTGGAACCACAATCACTGTCTTGAACGCACATTTCTGATGTCTATGGAGATTCTCAGGCCTCCAGGTTCTGGTTATCCCAAAGACGCTTTCTTCAAGAGGCAACTGGACTTTCTTGGTTTTTCTTTGAAGATGTTTTGCTTCTTATCCATAAAATAAAAAGCAAAACGTCTTTGAAGAAAAAACAGAAAGTCCTGTTGCCTCTTGAAAAAAGCATCTTTGGGATATTATTGATGTCTTTTTTTCTTTCTTATGTGTGTGTGTGTGTGTGTGTACACCCACACACCCACACACAAAACAAAGTACAGCCATTTTGGCATTACTTTGCCATAGGTAAAGGTGCAGTCAAGCCCATTTACATTTCTATTATTGGTACAATATTTACATTTTGCTTCAAATCCTCCTAGCTGTTTTCGTCCTGAGCTTCCCCTCTTTTTTGCAGCCACGGATAACACTTTCATTTGCGTTGAAACCTCTAGCATTTGGGACTTGAAACGTATGCCTCAAAATCAACACTACTTTGGGGCCCTGCTGCAAAAGCCAAGAGCAGCAAAGGCCCAAAGTAAGTTCTGAGCGAGGAGAAGTCACCCCAGTTTCCAAAACCGCCGCGGACACAAAGGGTCTTTGCCGCCCGGAGTTTTGCCCACTCTTAAGAGGCTGCCGCGTTTTCCACCTTAAATGGATTTTATCAGAGTTTGCTCATGCTAATGTTGGCTCCAATAAAGAACAAATCGGGCGCCCGACTCGACTCATCTTATCGCGGCAGTCAAAACTGATGGCTGCAGAAGTCATAAAGATCTCATTTAATCTCTCGCCTATCTCTCACCGAGAACGTCTTTATCCCCCTTCGCAAGCGGTGGTCATATCTGCTCATTACGGAAGCAAAGCAGAGCTGGCATGCATAAAAGGAGGGAATGAAGTGCTCACTTTCATTTTGACAGCATGATCAGTGGGAGCAGTAATCTGTGAGAATCAAGAGGGCCTACATTACTCCATAAGCGTAATTCGAGGGAACAGCTCAGAGCACACACATCTGCTTTCATATATTGTGACTTGCGCTGATAAAACATCCCTCCTCATTTACTCTCTCTGTGCTTGGCTAATCTCCAACAGCCCTCCCGATGTCTAATCACGCCATCAGAGGGGAGAGAAGAGGTTCAATTGAGACTCAAATGAAGGAAGATTGGAAAACTATCTTCAATTGAAATTACATTTGTAAATGAACCATCTTTTCTGTTAGTTGGGTTCTTTTTTTTTTTTTCCCCTCCTTCCCCTCTTTCCCCCAACACCCTCTTTGCTCAGATTGTGTTATGCTAAATCTGTCTGGAGAAGTAGCAACGTGTTGTTGGACTGTATTTATTCCATTACCCGTGGTGTAAAAAATCATCGCGGCTTAGGAGTTGTCAGGCATGTTTGCAAAGCAGGAGATGATTTTATGGGTATTGCAGAGCCTCTTCACTTTATGTGTGTGTGTGTGTGTGGTTTTTTTTTTCTTTTTAATTGTGTGCCATGCTGCTGGGGGATGAGGAAAGGTCAGGGCACAGATGTTTCCCATTAAATAAACAACTCATTATCGCATTAACCTAATGTAATTAGCTACATCATTACCAAATACCAAAGACCTCCGATGCATCGCACTATCTGTGCAATCATAATTTCCTGGTTTGTATTTACATGTGCAGGATAGACCGATTTGTTCTTTGTCTCCGTACAGTTATTGACTTCATTATATATTTCCTTTTACACACACACACACTCAATGGCCGTGATACCGCTGTGAAGAAGCGGAATTTTTGTCTGAACAATAGTTATCCTAAAGGAAATTAGTGATTAACTAGGGTTTTTTCCCCACGTCCATCGTCTTATCGATCTATTGTCATACCATGGATACAATGATATGCCAACTGATTCTTTAAATAAAAAATAAAAGCAGCTAAGTGTGAAAAAAAAAAACCAACCTCTGATGTCATCCCAAATCAGAGTCACTCACAAAAAATGATAGTATAAGTCAGCGTTTCTCAACTTTAGCCACTTTAAGACCTGAGGACTTTAATTCGGCTTTGCTGGCTGGGGAATTCTGGGAGTTGAAGTCCACCTGTCTTAATGTGACCAAGGCTGAGAAACGCTGGAATAAGTCATTACTTGCACATTTTTTGATGCTCGCATGTCACAGCCAAGGACAATGTCTAGCCATTTGTGGCTGAAGCTAAGCAGGGCCAGACATGGTTAGGCTTGGATGGGGTACCCTGTGCTGGAACCACCTGCTGAAGGAGAAGAGATAACATTCCAGTTTAGAGTCCATTCAGAGAGGAGGACGTGGTTGGTTGAGACCAACCTCTTAGGTCTATATCTAAATTTTGGAGTATGGTTCATATTTTAATACAAAACAAATTGAAAATGGAGATAAAAACGAAACCACAGCTTTTCCTTTTGGGTTTAATGAAAAAAAGAACTAGAGAGAAAAAATTGGAACTCTATGTTGACAGCAGCAAAACTATTATATGCCCAAAAATGGAAGGACACTTCAATTCCTACCATGGAGAAATGGTTGCAGAAGTTGATGGAGTTGGCTGGAATGGTAAAATTGACCACTTTGATTAAAGAAAAGAATGCAAGTACTTTTGTTTCCATGTGAACTTCGTGCTTGATGTGGAGAAGAATGAAACTTTGACTTTGGGATTCACTGATAGATCCTTATAGAAATGGCTGATTCGTATTATTATGAAAAAAGTTGTGATTTGATGTTAATCAAATCTTATTTTACTGCAACAGAGACAAGACTTTCTTTTTCTTTCTTTCTTGTCTTTCCTCACCTCTCACTCCTTCCCCTTTCCTTCCCCACTGCTTTCCTATTTAACAGATAATAGATAATCAGAGTTGGAAGGGACTTTGTAGGTCATCTAGTCCAATCCGCTGCCCAAGTGGGAGACCCTACACCATTTCTTACACCAAATGGGAGTCCAGCCTCTTCTTGAAGGTCTCAAGTGATGAAGCTCCCACAACTTCTGAAGGCAACTTCTGTTCCATGGGTTGATTGTTCTCCCTGTCAGAAAGTTTCTCCTTAGTTCCAGGTTGAATCTCTCCTTGGTCAGTTTCCATCTATTATTCCTTGTCTGGCCTTCAGGTGCTTTCAAAAATAGCTTGACCCCCTTCCTCCTCTCTGGGGCAGCCCCTCAAATATTGGAAGATGCTCTCCTGTCTCCCCTGGTCCTTCTCTTCCCTAGACCAGCCAGGCCCAGTTCCTGCAACTGTTTATCGTATGTTTTAACCTCCAGTCCCCTCATCATCCTGGTTGATCTTCTCTGCACTCTTTCCAGAGTCTCAACCTCTTTTGTATAATGTGGTGACCAAAACTGGATGCACTACTGTAGGTGTGGTCTTACTAAGGCTTTATAGAGTGGCATTAATATCTCTCTTGATTTTATCCCTCTGTTAATACAATTTAGGATTGCATTGGCTTTTTTGGCTGCTTAGATAGGGCCCAGTATTCTAGTCTGTCAAGATCCATCTGGATCTTGAGTCTATCTTCTTGGGTGTTGGCTATTCCTGCCATTTACTTTCCATTTTGTATTTTATATTAGTCTATAACTTAATAAAAATGTTAACTATACATCTAGCTTTCCCAGGGGAAGAGACTTAGAATAACTTTCCTGTCACTTCGTAGATAGACAGCCTGGTGAGATTCTTGTAAGTTGGCCATCAACAATAAAGAAACGGAGCTGAGCCATCCTTGGAACGCTTCTGGTTGCCTATGTCTGACAACGTCAGGCTCATTCCTCACACACACACACACCCCCGAGGTCTCCAGAAATCCGAACAGGATTGAGGAAGAATTGGATCATCGCTGGGAAGGAGGAGAAATGTCAGAATGACAAGTGAAATCCCTTTTTATGGGCATCACGATGATGCAGTACAAATGCAATGGAATGAAGATTTGGTCCCCATCGCACGCACTTTTCAAAACAGCAACAACTTACGCATCTAGTTCACAGAATTAGGAATTCTGTTATCCATGTTTCCTCAACTTATGACCACAACTGAGCCCAAAATTTCTGTCATTGAGACATTTGGTGAGTTTCACCCCGTTTGACCACCTTTCTTGCCATCGCTAAGTAAATTGCTGCAGTTGATAAGTTAGTAACTCAGTTGTTAAGTGAATCTGGCTTCCCCCAGTGGTGGGATTCCAATTGGTTTACCACCAGTTCAGTGGACGTGGCTTGGTGACATGGCTTTGTGCGTGCACAGAGGCTTTCCTGCTGACCTGATCCTGCACTCCTGGACTCCCCCTGTCTCTTCAACAGCTGATGCGCAGCAATCTGATGGCCATGAGATGCAGCTGAGCATCAAAAGCAGGAAATAAAAGTCAGTATGAAACTGGGGCAGGCGGGTGAGCCCAGCCACTAATCTTTGGAGCGCAACTGGTTCGACTGAACTGGGACGAACCAGTAGAATCCGCATGGTTTCCCCATTGTTTGTCAATAGGTCACAAAAGGGGATCATGTGACCTTGGGACACAGCAACGGTCATAAGTATGAGTCAGTTGCCAAGTATCTGAATTTTGATCACATGATCGAAGGGTGCTACAAAGGTCGTAAGTCTGAAAAACTATTATAAGTCACTTTTCTCGGTGCCGTTGTAACTTTGAGCAGTCACTAAATGAACTGTTGTAAGTGGAGATCTACCTGTATTAAGAAGAAGTCGATATTATGTTTGTGATCAATCACTGGCAGGTCTTTTTAGCTGTGTAACTCTGTGAAACAAGAGGCGTCTCTCAGTCAGGAATCCGCTTGTAAGGTCAGGAGAAAAGGTGTGCTTTATTTGAAGTAGCTCCGGTGATTTGCAAACCAACCATCCTTGGACGCAGAGATGAGACAAACCCCTAAGATTGCATTTTGAAGGTAATGACCAACCTCAGCCCTGCATAACAGAAGACGCGAAATAACATTAGAGCAATGGATGACAGAAAACGCACCACCAGATGGGGCCTGTTTTTATGCTGAGGCAACTTTGAATGTCAGGAAAAGGAAGAGAGTTTCAATGAATTAAATCTACTTGGCAAATGGAGAAAGGGATTGTGTGGGTCGGAAGTTCTGCAAGATTACAGTGTCCTTCAGGAAAGGAGAAGTTCTCCAAAGAGGTCTTATGTGCTCCAGATCTGGACAGTGGTGGGATTCAAATTTTTTTACTACTGGTTCTGTGGGCATGGCTTGGTGGGCATGGTAGGGGAAGGTTACAGGCAAAATCCCCCTTCCCTCCCCACCCCACTAACCTGCTTTCCAGCTCCGTTCTCCTGTACAGGGCAACCAAAGAAGACCCAGCCGATCAGCTGGGACTCAATGGGAGGCAGAGAATAGATGGGGTTGGCGGGGCCAGTCAGAAGTGGGATTTGACGGTTTTCTGAACTACTCAAAATTTCTGCTACCGGTTCTCCAGAACTGGTCAGAACCAGCTGAATATGCCACCTCTGGTGGGGACTCAAGTTTGCTCTCCATCAAATGTATCATTTATTGACATTCCATACCTCCCAATTGCCCATCTCCCTCTGATAAAGGATGTGATGTTAAAATTTAAAGACATCCACTGTGTGATTGAAGATCTGTTTATGAGGGTCACTCGAGGAAAAAGTAAGTATTGGAATTAAACTGTACATATTGTGTACAGATACACAAGGGAAGCCCAAAATAGCAACCACAAAAAAATTGTGACTCCAGCATGGAGACAGGGAATCCCAGATGTTTGTAAATTGGAGGGTTTAGCAAAGTGCTAAGGTTGAACCTGTGTGTAAATCACTCCAGCTGTTCATCGTGCTGGAGAAAAGGAAAGAAAAGACCAGGGTGGCTTGATAGCAGTCTTGCAATATTTGAGGGGCTGCCACCGAGAGGAGGGGGGTCACCCTGTGGGCAGGACAAGAAGTAGTAGATGAAACCTTATCTAAGGGAGGTCCAATCCAGAGCTAAGGAGAAATTTCCTGACAGTGAGAAGAATAATGGCTTGTCTCCAGGAGGTTGGCTGCTCCCGGTTTGCATCGGTTCAAGCGACCCGGTTGTTAATTTTATGGCCAGTTTGATGAACTGGCAAATCCCGCCCCCCCGGCTGGCCCCACCCACCTCGCCCCACCCCTCCCAGGGCTCTCCATGCAGCCTGTTTTGGATCGCAGGTAAGTGCAGGGTCAGGGAGGGTGAAAAATGGGCCTCTCGGAAGTTCTGGAAGGCTGGAAATGTTTCCGGCCTCCAGAGAGCCTCCGGAGCCCAGGGAGGGTGAAAACACCCCCCCCAGCCTGTTTTCGCTCCCAGGGTGGTGCAGGAGGCCAGCTAGGCCACGCCCACCCAGCAACCAGGCAGAGAACCGGTTGTTCAATTATTTGAAGCCCACCCTTGCTTGTCTCCAGAAGTGGTGGGCGCTCCATCACTGGAGGCTTTCAAGAAGAGACTGAACAGCCATTCGTCTGGAATGGGGTAGGTTGTAGGGTCTCCTGCTTGAGTAGTGGGTTGGACTGGAAAACCTCCAAGGTCTCATCTGATTGGCTTTTATAACATATCACTGGGGAAAGGTCTTGATTTAACAAGTAGGCAGAAAGACCTCATTCAAACTCGGGATAATAATAAGAGCAGCTATTTGTCCTGAGTGGATCTCTCAAATAAGGGAAGCTGCATCCTGAACAAAGCAGATGGACCCCAAATAGATGCAGGAGAAGAAGAGGCTGATCTAGAAGGCGGGGTTAAAGGTGTCATCAGTTCGGAGTCATTGCGTTGTCACAGAAGACCTAAGTCCAGCCCTCCTTACATTCCGTTCATCCTTACCTAAGTCCCAATTTAGCTTTGATGGTTAGTTGACTAGATTCTTGTATTAGAGGTAAGCACTAACAAGCTCTTTTGTGCTTCAAGCTCAAGAAATGCTCCTGGTCATTTGCACCTGACAATACCTGCAAACTACTCAGGAATCACGAAAGTGAAGTATTGCCCATCCAAAGAGGTCTTAGGAGATGCCCTCGCTTTGCTTTTGTCCAGAGTCAACACAAAACCAGCCGCAGAGAGTAAGGAAAATGACCTTGACAGAGGCACGCAGGAAGCATTTACTGGGCAAAAGAGGCTGGAGCATTTTTTTAAAGCCCTGCCAAGCAAGATAATATTGGGAACTGATTCAAGCGTTCCCCTCCCTAATCCATTGGACCATAAGAAGGTGGGGGAGGGGGAGGAGGAGGTACAGTGCAATCCGACTGGCCAGATTCTGTTTCTGTTTCATAGGCGATCACAATAAAATTAAAAGAATAAAAACCATTTTAAAAAGAATAAAATATAAAAGAAAAGAATAAAATAAAATAATATATACCACTTTATAGGGCAATATAAAAGAAAAGAATAAAATAAAAATAATAAAAAATACAAGAATATAATAATATAATATAATATAATAAATATAATATAATAAATATAATATAATATAATAAATATAATATTATAATATAATATAATATAATATAATATAATATAAGAATATAATATAATATAATATAATAATATAATAATATAATACAATATAATATAAGAATAAAATATAATAAAAGAATAAAATAAAGTAAAATAATAGAATAATAGAATAGAATAGAACAGAATAAAATAAAATAAAATATAATATAATAAAATAAAAGAATAAAATAAAGTAAAATAATAGAATAATAGAATAGAATAGAACAGAATAAAATATAATAAAAATAATAAAATAAAATAATAAAATAAAATAAAATAAAATAAAATTAAAATAAAATAAAATAAAATAAAATAAAATAAAATAAAATAAAATAAAATAAAATAAAATAAAATAAAATAAAATAAAATAAAATAAAATAAAATAAAATAAAATAAAATAAAATAAAATAAAATAAAATAAAATAAAATAAAATAATAAAAATAAAATAAAATAAAATAAAATAAAATAAAATAAAATAAAATAAAATAAAATAAAATAAAATAAAATAAAATAAAATAAAATAAAATAAAATAAAATAAAATAAAACTATGTCCTGCTTTGCTCTATGGAAGGGAGCTGCAGGTCAGTGAGAAGAGATGTTGGGAGTTCATATCCAACAGGGTCAACTCTTTAGCGCCTCACAACCCATCCGCCACAAGGGGGCAGCAGGATGTAAACAGAGGGTTTTTTTAAAAAAATGTGTCCCATTTTGTCTCTGACTGTCTATGCTTTTTGTCCAAGAAAGTGCTGATCACAAGTCACTTGTGTTGCCTTTCTTCCCAGGGACACACACACACACACACGCACACACAAGGCAGATGGTCTTGGTTTTTCTTTCAGGAAGGATTTGGGTAGCTAAGTCCTATTGTTTCTCTTATTCTTCTTTTATTTTTCTTATATGTATCCATTTCATGTATTCACAACTATGTATACACTTATACTTATTATCTTGTAAACAATTGGCAAATCAAATAAATAAATAAATAAATAAATAAATAAGTATTTGCTGATCCTCACAATATAGTTTCTGTTAATGAATCTCCCTGCTGTTTAAAAAAAAAAAAAAAGGAGTTATAAAATCTGCTTTTCTGGTCAGTCAGCCAAACCCACAGCCAAAGGTTCGACTTCCAGCTTATGTCCCAAAGGGGCTTTTTCCCCCCAAGAGGCAACTGGACTTCCTTGCTTTTCTCTGAAGACATTTTGCTTCTCAGCCAAGAAGCTTCTTCAGCTTTCAACTTACGCATGATCATTTCTCGCTCATATGCCTCCAATACAGGATCCTAATCTTGCAACAAAGGGCTGCAAAAATGGATGGGGTGAGCAGAGACGCAAAATTGACTGCTTTGATTAAAGACAAAAGCACAATTACTTTAGTTTCTACTTGGAAACCATTTCTGGACATTGCGCTTAGGATGCGGGAGGAATGAAACTTTGATTTGGGGTTTTACCAATTAGCTAGGTTTGTTGTTATAGAAATGGCTAGTTTACCTTACTAAGCCAAAGTTGATGCTATTATCTTATCCTACTGCACCAAAGGGACTTGGAAGTAAATGCCTTTTCTTTTTTTAATTCCCCTTTCCTTTTTCTTTTTTTAAATTCTTTTCCCTTTTCTTTTTTAAATTCCCTTTTCCCTTCCCTTTCCCGTCCCTTATTTTCTCGCTCATTTCTTTTGTATTTTTTTTGGTCTTTTATATTACAAACTAATAAAAATAAATAAAAGAAGGGATCCCAATCTAGGCAGGATCCGAGTTATTCCACTATAGTTCTGTGTTGTGGGCGACGGCCGGGCTCCATCAGGCCACTTTCCTTGACCTCTGGGATGCCTGCCACAAATGGCCCAGGAGGGGCTCCAAGCCTCGAAATATCTTCTCTTAAACGTGGCCCCTCCAGGCAAAGCCGATCGTGGCCGGAAGGTCTCACTGCATGTTTTCCTCTTCTACGGACTTTTTTACGTATATAAATCAACCGCTGGTTATTTCCGCCGTGCAATTTGCGTCGAATATCATTTTTGTTTTAATTACGGTCTTTGTCTTGGGCCCGGCTTGCATGGGCTGTTGTGGAGCCAATTACCATAAATTTCCCTGTAACAATTAAAGAATATGGGTACCCCAAGCTGCGTGTTATAAAATGTTATAAATGTTATAATTACGCTAGGCTCTTCCCTTAATTGGCCTATCTGACTCTCTTGCTTTTTTATGCTGCTCATCTGCTCATTACCGCAGCCATTTAATTCAATTAGCACCTTAATTAGAAGAACAGCCATGTCCAATGTCGTTGGGCTTGTCAGGCTGTGCAGCTTGATTAGTAAAGACAAACAGACGAAGGAGAGAAGGCGGTTGCGTGGTTCGGGGGAGGCCCAGAATGGAAGCCGTCCAGCTACTAAAGCCGCATCGCTCCAGCCCCCCAAACCGCCCCCCCCTGCTTTGCAGAGAGAGAGAGAGAGAGAGAGAGAGAGAGAGACCATCAGGCAGAGGAAGCAGTGCAATAATTCACAGATCTGTGACTCCAAGCACATTTCGGCATCCGTACTCTGGACCTCGGAGCCTGCTGTCACTGCTAAATTATCCGCTGTTCCTCCATGCTTTGGAAAAGGCACATGCTCACACGCATACTAGGCATGGCTTCTTGGGTTGCACAAAACTCCTTGCAAAGGTTGCTCCCATCCTGTCCTCCCCGTGATGGGAGGTGCCAAGGGATCACTTCCAAGCGGATCTTCTTTCTGGAGGGTGCAAAGCTCAAATATTTCCCCAACCGCTTTGCCCAACCGCCTTCCTAGGTGCGAAAAAGGACAATTTGGTTGCATCAAGGACACTCCCCAAAGGAAGCCTACCGATTCTCCACAGCAGCTTTGTTTTTCGCCAGTCTATTTAAATCTTTATTCCCTGCCTATTAATTCTCCTAATTAGAATTAAATGAAGCATGCTAAATTGCTAGATTAACCAATAATTAAGCAGCCAAAGCGCCAATAATTAAGCAGCCGAAGCAGAGATGTTTAATACACAACAGCAGGTCTTTCTCTCCCTGGAAAGGCCTGGGTGGGTCATGGATGCTCATTTGGTTTGAAAGGAATTTCAGCCGCTTGCCTTCCTGAGTCAATCTTGCTTCCCTGCCTGGCCCCTTCCTCTATTTTATTTATGTTAGTTTATGCAAAACAAAATGGCCATTTTATACTTTTAAGGTTAGAGTCAGCTAAAGCAGGCCACAGATAATTATATATATATATATATATATATATATATATATATATATATATATATATATATATATATATATATATATATATATATATAAAAGAGCTTCATATAGGATGGCACTTGGATATGGATATTTGATCCATTGGGAATATCAGGGCAGCCTTATTTAAATATCTCTCCCATACTATCAGCTGGAGGCTTTAGATTTGTCCTGAATCTAATGGACTTCACTTAGGATTGCGTAGAATCAAATAAGTGGGAGCGACCTTGGAGGTCTTCTGCAATGGATCAACCCAGAGAAGATTGACCTATATGGCTGCAAAGAGTCAACATCAACTTGATCACACATAATCAATCATCAATCAATCAATCAAAAGAATGGAAGACTGGCAAAATACTTGATTTAAATTCTACTTATAGCTTAACAGCTAGGGCCAAGGATAGTAGGAGTAAGGAACTAAGAGAGATGACACGCCTTGCTGAGTAGAATTGTGCAAATATTTAATGCAAAGATGAGGTTTCTTGTGGACATCACTGTAGACAATCTCTGAACCAGATCAAATTTACAAACTATGGCAAGAACTTGTTTCAGATTGTGTGATGACCCAAAGGGGCGTGGCACAAAGGCAACACAGTCAGATAAGCAAGAAGAATCCCTTTATTATCTCCAACTTTGCCCCCAATGTCCAGGTTACCTTTGGCTGGAGAAAAACTCTCCCTTGTTCTCCCTCTTCCCTCCTCTGCCCAGCCAGACTGTGCCCTTCCCCAGTTTCTTCCAGAGCCAATGGAGCCACTCTCCCACTCCCTGTCAGCTGCTCTGCCTCCCCCTCTGAATCAGATTCAGACAGGGGCGTGACAGTGCCAGATCAGAATTGTTAACCTAATCTTTTGTAGCTTTTTCTCTGGCAATATTACGCTAATAACTAGACCAACATTTGCTAGACCAATACTCGAATACAGCTCATCAGTCTGGAACCCACGTTACATATCTGATATTAACACAGTTGAGAAAGTCCAGAAATATTTCACAAGAAGAGTTCTCCACTCCTCTACTCGTTGCAGAAGACCTTATGCCACCAGACTCGAAATTCTAGACCTAGAAAACCTAGAACTACGTCGCCTCCAGTCCGATCTAAGTATAGTATATAAAATCATACATTGCAATGTCCTACCTGTCAATGAATACTTCAGCTTCAACCATAACAATACAAGAGCACACAATAGATACAAACTCAAAGTTAACCGCACCAAACTTGATTGCAGGAAATACGACTTCAGCAATAGAGTGGTCAATGTCTGGAATACTCTACCCGACTCTGTGGTTTCTTCCCCAAACCCCAAAAACTTTAACTTTACACTGTCTACTATTGACCTCACCCCTTTCCTAAGAGGTCTGTAGGGGGCGTGCATAAGCGCACCAATGTGCCTACCGTCCCTGTCCTATTGTTTCTTTTATTTTTCATATATGTACCCATGTATTCATAACTACGTTTTTACTTATACCTATTATCTTGTAAGCAATTGACAAAATAAAAAAAATAAAAAAATAAAAAAATATGGTCCTCCACAGTGCTTTGATTCAGACAACTTTTGCACATTTCTTTTGTTTTATTTATTTGTTAGATTTATTTGGTGTACGCCTGTGTGTTTTGGATTCCACATTAGATGAAATCCCATCCATTGGCTTTGGATGCCTAGATCTGAATTGATCTGAACGCCTGAAAGGAATCGGGTGATTGTTTCCAAATCACTGATTCCGAATGACTTGGGGATCTGGATCAAATCAATGATTCAAGTCGGGCAGATGGACCAGCGGCTGCTGTTCTCTCCAGACCGCAATAAACGAAGCTCCGTTTCTGAGGAATCCCATCAGAATCCCTGTACAAATGGATTCCAAAGGATTATCGAGACAGGGCTGGGATTCCAAGGCTGCCCATCTTGGAGACCCACCCAGGGGAACTCCACGCGTCCCTATATCCTAGTTGCACAAGGCTGGTGGAAGTTGTACCTCTCCTGCCTAGGGAAGAAAATGAAATCCTGGGTGAGTGGCGCTTGCATCAATGCAGCTGGCTGGCCCCATTCTGATGTCTTTATAATTAAGTGATTGGAGTGATTGAAAGGATCAATATTTTTTTCCATTCAAGGCAGCAAAACTCATCTGTTAACATATAGAAGTGAGAACTATCTCACTGTTTTGCCTCCTGCACACACTCTGATTACTGAGCTATTGACTTGGGGGAAAACTTGGACAAAAACATTATAAGCACATGAAAATGAGCAGAAAGGAAAAGAAAAGAACATGTTGCAATAAATATGGAGCTCTGGGTGTTAAATTTAGAGTCTTGAAAACGGCCTGCGGTTGGAGGAAAGGAGGGGTCTCCTTAACATAGAGCTCCCACTAACTCCACCCCATTGGGTGTGATGACCCGGAGAGTAACACAAACATAACAAAATCCAAAACGTAAATAAATGTCCTTTAATGCCTCCAACTTGGCCCCACTGTTCAATAATTCTCAGCTGGAGATAAAACGTATTCAAAAATAGTCTTCAAAAAAAAAGCAATACAGTCCGAATTTAGTGAGCAGATAGAGGTGAAAATAAAAACCAAACAAACTACAATGATGAAATTTCCACAACAGATCAGGATAAATAATTACCAAATTCAAGGAGATAACAAGGCACAGTCTGTTGGAAGGACGCCAACCAAAATAACTTCAGCCCAAAATAAAACACACTTTGCTTCTGGCAATGCTGTGTTTTAACCATCTCTCTTATATACTATTCTCCCCAGCTGCAACCAATGAGGGGGATCATGGCCACTTCCTCTCTCATAAGCCAATTGGTTCTCTTCTCCGTTCCTCCCTGCGTGCCCTAGGATGCAGAGGGGATGGGCCTGGTTCTTCCTCTGACTGCCCAGCCGGCCTCTGCCCTTCCCCAGCCTCCTCCACAACCTCCGGAGCCACACCTCCACTCCCTGTCAGCTGTCCTCCTCTCCCTCAGAGTCCGACTCTACCAAGGACATGACATTGGCTAAATGGGGTACTTACTGCAATAAATGGGATGTTTATTGGAACAAATAACTCGAGGTAAAGATCTATGGAGATTCTCCATCACCCAGATCATGGTTGTCCCAAAGGGGCTTTTCAAAAGCCAGGCGGACTTCCTTGTTTGTTTGGATTTTTTGAAGACGTTGCGCTTTCCATCCAAGAAGCTGCTTCAGTTCTGAACTGAGAGAAGTTTCTTGGATGAGAATTGAAACAACTTCAGGCAAAACAAAGGTAGTCCAGTTGGTTTTGAGAAAGCAATTTGGGGATGGCTGGAAGTAAGCCAACTTTATTTATTATCTATATCATTGAGATGCTATCTGATCTGAGCGATATACGGTTACAAAGAATACAAAGAGAAGCACAGAGCACATGAATCCTGAAGACAAATCATATATCACAAACAAAACTTCTTTACAGGGACTCAGTAACTATCCCAGCTCAAGGCCTGAGGGAAGATCCGCGTTTTCAGTAATTTTCTGAACATTATGAGAGTAGGAACCCAACCGAGCCCTGGAGTGATGCTGTTCCAGAGAATTGAAGCTTCTACAGAAAAAGCCCACTCAGACCCAATCAAGGGCACTTATTGTGGCACCAAGGACTTCACAGTCCAATCCTGAGCTGCAAATATTCTCCTTCATTGGAAAAATAAAATCCAGATGAGCCATAAGATGGATCTCTAGAAGAAGCCGGGGGGGACATCTAGAATCTCCCAACCACACTTTCTGGGGAACGATTGAGGCTGGAAAAAGAAAGCAGGAAATCCCAGAATCAGGAGATCTGAAGTTTCCATCTGATTGAGTTGAAATTCCCCAAGCCTCAACTAATGCCAGATGACTCTAAAATTGCATTTTGAGGAGGCCCCGTAATTTATACCCAACTTTCAACTTCCACTATTCCCTGGAACAAAATTAACACACTTCCTGTGCTCAGAGGCAACAGCGTGAGTCAGCAGGGGATTCTAGGAGGAAAAATACTTCTTTGTTACTACAGATTGTAAACCAAGCTCACCCATCACTGCTGTCTGGAAACCACCTGGAGTTTTATAACTTCTGCCTAGTCTTGTGGAGGTTCCTCTTCTTAAATTGCTCGCACTGAAAAAATGCTTATAAGTCAAAACTTTTCTGTCCTTGTTTGTTTCTCCCTGGCCTCGATTTTCCTTTTTTTTCTCCTTTTGGTTCAAGTATCTTTCCCAAGAAATAAAAGGGAATATTATCCCCTTTTTGTTGGTGTAAGTTGGTTGTGAAAAATAGAAAGTGTGTGTGTGTGTGTGTACATATAGATTTGCACTTATATACCTAGTTATACAGGCCATTTCCATTATGCTGTAGTAATCTGGTGGAAAGTGTCAGCTTTAAGCTTCTTTCGATATCCTATGGCTGTAACTTTAAGGTATTGACCCAGAAGTAAAACAATGGCCTGAATAAAATAAAAATGTTAATTATCCTTTGTGTTTGTAATTTAATTAAAGGTGCAGTAAAGTTTTACTGTTTGGCCAGGTGATGATGTTTAGAGCTCTGAAAAAGCTATTTGTGCCTGGGAGATTAAAGTGCATTTTAAAATGTTCCTCGAGCACTTTCACATTTGTTGATAGATTTTTAAATTAAACTTTAAATTGTAATCTAAATTACCTCCAACAATTCATGGTCCCTATAATGAACTCCCACCATTCCTGCTGTCATCGAGCGATGATATACTGTAAATGGCAAGGGCTTGCAGTTTTACTGAATAGAGTTCTAGCATTATTGAGCTGCATTCGTTGTGCATAAACCTCAAATGAAAATCAAACTAAGAGGCAGATTTTCTTTGGCGGAGAAAACAGCAGCCTCGTGATGTTCCTCACTCACGGGTTGGCTTGGTTGTGGGGCCTCCTTTGGTAGGTTTTCAACAATCAAGGACTTACCACAGGAATGTTGGTGCTTTGAACCAGTGGTCACCAACCAGTGGGCCGGAGACCACTGGTGGTCCACGAGAAAATTTTGGTGGCCCACAGAGAAATGTCCCCTGTTAGGGATATACACCCTAGCAGAACCTGCACGGCAGTCAGGCAGGCAGGCAAATATGTGAGACAAACGTTATTGTAGCTTACACTCAGTAAAACAGATACAATGTGCTAGTTAAATAGTTTATTCCAGTAAGTGTTATTAGCATAGTCAAACAGTCCATATATCATACACTAGTTCAGTCCGTCCGGGGATTATTCAGTTGCAAAGTCCAGTGTCGAAAAAGAGGTCAGTAAACTTACAAATATCAGTCCAGTAATATATCTCTTCGCAGTAGAGATATGAAGAAGTCAAACTTCCTTTCTTCCTTCAGCAACAGCAGAGAACACGCAGTTAACAATCCATCATCGTCAGCAAGCAATCCAGTAAGTCAGCAATCAATCCAGTTCTCTTGCTCCCTCTTATGGTGATTTACAGCCGCACCCAAAATTACATGCTTTGCAGTTAAAGTGACACACACTTAAAACTCACTATTATAGTTTATATATATTATTTTACCCCAACTGCCTTAGGTAACCTATGTTATTCCCCCCCCAAAAAATTAATCCAGGCTGCACAGGAACACAAGGCTGTGCCACCTACATGGCCCATGGGAACACAAGGCTAGCATTGCTTGCATTGCGAACAACACAAGGGAGGGAGGGGAGAGGGGAAAGGGAGGAGGGGGGAACTTGCCTCACTTGCCCCACATGCCTGGCCTGGCCACCGGGCTGCTTCTTTCAGCTCCTTTCTTCTTCTGCTTTTGGCTGCAGGCAAGGAAAGCAGCCAAAGTCTCTCTTTCTCTCCCCCCAAACTCCGCCAGAAATGAGTCTTTGGGGCCCTGCAAGGCCTCCTGCTCCAAGAGGCTGCGCCGTCAAAGGCTCGTTTCTGGCGGAGTCTGAGTTTTCAGTGGCAGAGTTGCGGCATTAGACTGCGCCAGGGGTGGGATTCTACCTGGTCGGACCGGTTCTATAGAACCTGTTGTTACGATTCTGTGCAGTTCGGAGAACCGGCCCCTCCCCTCCCCGCCCACTCACTCCTTGCCTGGTATGTGCGCCATCAAACTTGCCTGTTAAATTGCTATTTTTCCATTTCCCCCCCCCCGACCATCAGCTGTTCTGCTGTGCCGATTTATTTATTTTTTTAATTTTAAAATAAACTTTATTAAAGATTATTTATTAAAGGGCTGATTTAGATTAGCTAGAAAGCAGGAAATCCTTGGATTTCTTGCTTTCTAGCTAATCTAAAAGCAGAGCCGAACCTTCCCTAGGACTGAAGCTTCTATTTTTCAGTGCAGACTCAGGTAGCAGATGGCAGAAAGGTAGATCTCTGAGTGAATCGGTGATTCTGCAAGCAACTCAATCTGCCTGCCTGCTTTGTCTGCTTTTGGGTAAAAGTTGCTCTATTTTAATAAAAAAATTAAATATTTATATAAATATTTATAATATTTACATACAAGCTACACCCAGCCAGTCACATGATCACCACAAATTAGGCCACGCCCACAGAACCGGTTGTTAAGAGATTTGAATCCCACCCCTGGACTGCTTGAGATATTTGTTAATGTTTTTGGGGAGAGTCGCCAAGGAACCCACCCTGGAGGAAACAGTACTGGCCTCAGGATGAATCTGTCGGGGGAAACTCTTGAGCCCATCCAGGCAGGCTTTCATTTTAGTCCAGATGACCCCTGGTCCTCAACCGTGGCTGTTTGGGCTTCGCCTGGGCTTGGGGAGAGTGGCTTTAAGGGAAAATGAGGGTCTTTGTTAGCTTTTAACACAATTGTGGTCTTGTAGCAAACACAAAGATTTTATCGGTCTTGCCAAACGATAAAGTTAAAGGTTCCCCTCGCACGTATGTGCTCATTGTTTCCGGCTCTAGGGGGCGCTGCTCATCTCTGTTCGAAAGCCGAAGGACCAGCGCTGTCTGAAGACGTCTCCGTGGTCATGTGGCTGGCATGACTAAATGTCAAAGGCGCACGGAACGCTGTTACCTTCCCACCAAAGGGGTCCCTATTTTTCTACTTGCATATGCTTTCGAACTGCCAGGTTGGCTGAAGCTGGGACGAGTAACAGGAGCTCACTCCTTTATGCGGCGCTAGGGATTCAAACCGCCAAACTGCCAACCTTTCTGATTGACAAGCTCAGTGTCTGAGCCACTGAGCCACCGCGTCAGTGCCAAACGATACAGTGCCAAACAATACACACAGGTTAAAGGAGGCCTGGCCTTTCTTTCAAGCCAGAATGTGGGGCTTTGGAGCGGCTGCCTGGTTTCCATAAAAATGGAGGAGTAATTAAAAAACATGCAGCCAGTGAAAACCTTTATGGGGAAATAGAATTTTACTGGGTTTTCTTTTTTTTAGGAAGTCAAGTAAAGTGAGAAAGAAGCAGAGATGGGCAAAGTCTTCAGGGCCTTATCAGCCAGGTATGGTGTAGACTGAAAAAAAAACCACATCTACACACAAACACACATACACACACACAAATCACAAAACTGCTAATCTTGGTGCATAAGAAGGAAGGAAAGAGAGGGCTACACTGGTTTTTATATACATTACAAATGCAATGCAGAAGATGATGTACTGTAATTAAAATGTATCTTTTAGAAGTCTTGATGAAGTTTTACTGTAGATTCTTTTTAATTCCAGGCAGTCTCCTCCCTCTTCCAGATCCTGCCCTTATTCTTTTTCTCTCCCTTCCTGCTTATGAAAAAGAAAAATTTTAATGTCCAAAAATCTTTATTATCCCTTTGGCATTTTGTTTTATTTTCAGCTTAATTGCCTATTGATGTCAAAGCGGATTTTTCCGATTTCTTATTTAAGTCTCTTAGTTGTCAGTATGGGGAAGGAGAGAGAAGAAAGAAAAAAGCCAAACCTTTCCCTTTTCACTGTCCTTCGCTGCTTCCGACTCTTCTTTGGGAGCGATGTTATTTTTTGTAAGTTTAAATTCCAGGGTACCTTAGTTGTTGCTTTTACAGTTTAACCCGGTCAGCCAAAACTTTCACTTCTTATCTTCCTCCTGCACATTCTTTTCCAGTCGAGTTCTCCTTTGTGGTGGCCATTTCTGACCACCGCTGCAACCGCCTTTGGGAAAGGGAGTAATGGCCAGCTGAGGAGGAGAGATGCGGCTCTCCTCAACCCTGCTGGCAGTCTTCCCCCTCTTCACCACCTCTACGGGTGGCTTAGCCCCAAAACCAACCGGGTCGGGGCGCTCCAGCGGTGAGCCCAGACAGAAACCGCGCACGATCGTGGCTTTCTGTCTGTCGCCGAAGCCCTTCAAACCAGGAAGAAATTATCTCAGCAATGACCTTGAGCTGGTCAAATGCTAATGATTGTGTGCTCTTTTGTTCTCATAGTGATAGGATTAAATGGGATTTTGGTTGATCATTGGTTGATTGATAATCGAGGGATTTTCAGTGTACTGAAAGAGGACAGAAGGAACCCCATTTTTGAACTATTGAAAGTTCAATATTTTTGGAGATTTTAATAGGTAACAGAACCATCTTGCACTTTTGAACTATCCATGCTTGGTTTTTGTGGCTAACGCAGCATCACTCGATGTCATCCCCAACAAGATAGTTTACACCGCCAGCTGACACACCTGCAAGCAATGAAGGACAAAGCAATTTGAGACCCTGAAAGAAGGAAAGAGTCCACAATCGTGTATCCTCCATCAAACATAACCTTTCTTGTGGGTTTCTTTGAATGCTTTGTGTGATGACCCAAAGGGGCGTGACACAAAAGCAACAAAGTCACAAAAGTAGGTAAAGTCGCTTTAATTCTTCCAACTTGGCCCCTAATGTCCAGTTATCATCTGCTGGAGAAAAAACTATCCCAAGAACAGTCTTTAAAGGGAAGAAATTCAGTCCGAACCCAAAGTACATCTAAATTATAAATAAAAACCAACACAAACCACACTGAGCAATTAACAAGACAGGGCAGGATAAGGAGTTGCAGACTTCAAAAGATAATGAAACACACACAGTTGGGAGGACACCAGAACCCAGATAAGACTTGACAAACAAAGATAATTCACACTTTGCTTCCAGCAAGGTACTGTGAGCAAATGCCCTTTTTAAATCCTGTTTTCCCAGCTGCAGCTAATGAAGGGAATCAGGGCCCTTTTCTCCCCCGTAAGCCACATTGCTCCCTTCTCTGGTCCTCCCTGCGTGCCCTAGAAAGAAGAGGGGGTGGGCCTGGGTCTTCCTCTGACTACCCAGCTGGACTGTGCCCTTCCCCAATTTCTTCCACAGCCTCCAGAGCCACACTCCCACTCCCTGTCAGCTGCTCAATCTCCCCCTCAGAATCAGATTCCAAGAGGGGCACGACAGCTTTGTGTTGACGTGAGCATGTTGCTTGGAATATCCAGGAGACATGAATAATTTAAAGCTAAACATCCAGATTTGACAGCTTCTATGCTAAGACAAAAATGTCGATATTTATTGCCCTTTATTTCTTTCCAAATGAAACTTTAAGCAGTTATACTTTTTGGAGCCTCAGAAGGGGAGGAGGGGCTTAAGCCCTTCTCTTTCACATGTAGCTTCCTCCCCTTGTTGTTGAGTCACTAAGTTGTGTTGTGTCAACTCTTCACAACCCCATGGACCACAGCATGCCAGACACACACGCACCCTGTCCTCCAGGATTCATGTTCATTGTGTTGATGACCCCATCTACCAATCTCATCCTCTGCCATCCCCTTCTTCTTTGGCCTTCCATCTTTCCCAGCATCAGGGTCTTCCTTGAGGAGACCTCTCTTAATTGCACTCAGTTGAACATCTCCTATCCTCTGACACAATATATTTGGAAACTAGAGAGGGGTGAAACCTCCTGTCAGGTCTTGGAAACATTCTTTGTTTTTCCCTCTGGTGCCTGAATTGCTGGCCTTGGTTTGAAGGCATCTCAGGACACTTCATTCACCTGGTAGTTTGAACACAAAGATTGGAATTCCACCTAAAAGCCACCAGGTTAATGAAGATTACAGCATTTGTTTTGTTAATCCCCAGTTCCTTTATCCTTAATCAAACTCCTGAAGGTTGCTTAGATTTGATAATGGGCTGGTTGATGGAGAACAAGTTGGAAATTACATCCAGGCAAGGAGGTGAAGGTGCCGTTGGACGTGAGACTTCAGATGAAACCTACTTGCTCCCGAAACCCCAGCTGTCACGAGATTTACAGATGATCTTTGTGGTGAGGGACAGGCAGGATAGCAAGGTGGAGAATAAAATGTATTTTATGGGGAGTCGGGCTCTTCATCAGTCAAGAGGAGCCATGATTTACCACCAGTCTATCAAGTACTTAGAAGGTGAAGGTTGGGCAACACAAGAAACAACAGCCAATGGTTTAAAAGCCGGCCATCAACACACAAGGGAGGTACTAATACCACTCTATAGAGCCTTAGTAAGACCACACCTGGAGTACTGCATCCAGTTTTGGTCGCCACACTATAAAAAAGAGGTTGAGGCTCTAGAAAAAGTACAGAGAAGAGCAACCAGGATGATTTAGGGGACTGGAGGCTCAAACATACGATGAACCGGTTGCAGGAACTGGGCTTGGCTAGTGTAGGGAAGAGAAGGACCAGGGGAGACAGGAGAGCCATGTTCCAATACTTGAGGGCAGCAGGTTGGACTAGATGATCTACAAGAACCCTTCCAACTCTATTAATCTGACTTTAAACTGATTTTAATAAACAAAAGGACCAGGGGAGACAGAATAGCAGTCTTCCAATATTTGAGGGGCTGCCACAGAGAGGAGGAAGGGGGTCAAGCTATTTTCCAAAGCATCCGAAGGCCAGACAAGGAACAATGGATGGAAACTGAACAAGGAGAGATTCAACCTGGAAATAAGGAGAAACTTTCTGACAGTGAGAACAATCAACCCATGGAACAGAAGTCGCCTTTGGAAGTTGTGGGAGCTTCATCCCTGGAAGCTTTCAAGAAGAGACTGGACTGCCATCTGTCAGAAATGGTGTAGGGTCTCCTGCTTGGGCGGGGGGTTGGACTAGATAGCCGACAAGGTCCCTTCTGATTATCTGTTATCTGTTATCACTCCAATCAGCATCTAAAAAGCCACACCCACAACAGGCACCATATATATATCACACACACAACACACTCTGCTAGAGAGAAGTCCCCTGAAGGTGGGATCCATCACGAGTCCGATAGCTCAGAAGATTCAACCTCTGGTCCCAATGACTGACCAAATTGGATCCTGCAAAATGCATTTAATTCAATCAAGGTAGAATTCTCTGTTTTTAGCACTGTGTGATACGGTATCAGTTTCTTTTTTAATTACAAAGATATTTGAACGGGATAAAAATAAGCTTTAGTTGTCTTGGCCTGGGATTGTGTGTAGATATGCATGTTTGATTGAAAATGGGGTAACAATGGGAAGGAATGAACTAATGGAGCTAATAAACCTAATAGCACAGTGGACATTAAGGAAATGGCTCTTTAGGATCGTTAGAAATTGTTAGAAATGGTGCTGAAAAACTGCTAAGTCTCTTTCCTTAAAATAATCTCCTTTTCTAATGTGAAATGTTAATTTAATGGAATAACAAAGTTGGAAGGGACCTTGGAGTTCATCTAGTCCAGTGGTCACCAACCAGTGGGCCAGGGACCACTGGTGGTCCATGAGAAAATTTTGGTGGTCTGCAGAGAAATGTCCCCCCCCCAAGCAATTAATCCAGGCTGTGCGGGAACACAAGGCTGCGCCGCCCACATGGCCCGCGGGAACACAAGGCTTGTGTTGCTTGCATTACGAACAACACAAGGTAGTGAGGGGAGGGGGGAGAGGGGGGAGGGGGGAACTTGCCCCATTTGCCCCACGCGCCTGGCCTGGCCACCGGGCTGCTTCTTTCTGCTCCTTCCTTCTTCTGCTTTTGGCTGCACGTAAGGAAAGCAGCAAAAATCTTTCTTTGTCTCTCCCCAAACTCCACCAGAAATGAGTCTTTGGGATCCTGCAAAGCCTCCTGGTCCAAGAGGCTGTGCTGGCAAAGATTCATTTCTCGCATAGTTTGGGGGAGAGAAAGAAAGACTTCTGCTGCTCATGCTGCTTTCCTTGCACAAAGCCAAAAGTCTCTCCCTCTCTCTCTCTCCCACTGAGAACGGAGCTGGAGACGGGATCCTGCGATCCCAAATAAAGAACAATCGATCGGTAGGAAAAGGGGGGAGATTTTCCTGCAGACTTTTTGGGGGATTTTCCCAGGGTCTCTGGTCCACAGGATTTATCAAAATGATGAGTTGGGTGGTCCTTGAGGTCCAAAAGGTTGGCGACCCCTGGACTAGTGCAGCTAACTACTCAAGCAGGAAACCCTAAGCCATTTCAGACAAATGATTGTCCAATCTCTCTAGTTAAAAGCATCATTAGAATCTATTCACAGACCTTGGTAATTGAATCGTTTTAAAAGATTATAAGCAAATCCTTAAAAATAAAATAAA